>NW_024113260.1:0-9527 GCF_003073215.2 Triticum urartu | reverse complement strand
GGTGCTAGTAGGTTGCTAGTAGTGTTAATTACTCCTTGTAGTTGATGCTAGTTGGTTTAATTGGTGGAAGATAATATGTTCAGATCCTTTATGCATATTAATACCCCTCTGATTATGAATATGTTTATGCTTTGTGAGTAGTTACGTTTGTTCCTGAGGACAAGGGAGAAGTCTTGCTATTAGTAGTCATGTGAATTTGGTATTCGTTCGATATTTTGATGAGATGTATGTTGTCTAGCCTCTAGTGGTGTTATGTGAATGTCGACTACATAACACTTCACCATTATTTGGGCCTAGAGGAAGGCATTGGGAAGTAATAAGTAGATGATGGGTTGCTAGAGTGACAGAAGCTTAAGCCCTAGTTTATGCGTTGCTTCGTAAGGGGCTGATTTGGATCCATATGTTTCATGCTATGGTTAGGTTTACCTTAATACTTTTGGTGTAGTTGCGGATGCTTGCAATATAGGTTAATCATAAGTGGGATGCTTGTTCAAGTAAGAACAACACCCAAGCACCGGTCCACCCACATGTCAAATTATCAAAGTACCGAACGTGAATCATATGAATGTGATGAAAACTAGCTTGACGATATTCCCATGTGTCCTCGGGAGCGCTTTTCCTTATATAAGAGTTTGTCCAGGCTTGTCCTTTGCTACAAAAAGGATTGGGCCACCTTGCTGCACTTTATTTACTTTTGTTACTTGTTGCTCGTTACAAATTATCTCATCACAAAACTATCTGTTACCACTTATTTCAGTACTTGCAGAGAATACCTTGCTGAAAACCGTTTATCATTTCCTTCTGCTCCTCGTTGGGTTCGACACTCTTACTTATCGAAAGGACTACGATAGATCCCCTATACTTGTGGGTCATCAAGACTCTTTTCCGGCGCTGTTGCCGGGGGGTGAAGCGCCTTTGGTAGGTGGAATTTGGTAAGGAAAAATTTATATAGTGTGCTGAAATTTACTGTCACTTGTTACTATGGAAAGTAATCCTCTGAGGGGCTTGTTCGGGGTATCTTCACCCCGACCAGTAGAGCAAAGAGTTGCTCCTCAACCTACTGAACCTACTGAAAATGAAAATGAAAATGGAAATGCTTGCTTTGAAGTTCCTTCGGGTATAATAGAAAAACTGCTGGCTAATCCTTTTTTAGGAGATGGAACAAAACATCCTGATGAACATCTAATATATGTGGATGAAGTTTGTGGATTATTTAAGCTTGCAGGTGTATCCGGAGATGTTGTTAAGAAGAAGGTCTTCCCCTTATCTTTGAGGGGAGATGCTTCGACATGGTATAGGCTATGTGATGATATGAGGTCTTGGAATTACAAACGATTGAAATTGGAATTTCATCAGAAGTTTTATCCTATGCATCTTGTTCATCGTGATCGCAATTATATATATAATTTTTGGCCTCGCGAAGGAGAAAGCATCGCTCAAGCTGGGGGAGGCTTAAATCAATGTTATATTCATGCCCCAATCATGAGCTTCCAAGAGAAACAATTCTTCAAAAAAATAATGCTCGGCTTTCTGAAAATAATCGCACCATGCTCGATACTTCTTGTGCTGGCTCTTTTATGATGAAGACTATTGGATTTATATGGGATTTATTGGATAGAATTAAACACAACTCTGAAGATTGGGACCTCGACAATGGTAAGGAGTCAGGTATGACACCTAAGTTTGATTGTGTTAAATCTTTTATGGATACCGATATTTTCCGTAAGTTTAGCACTAAATATGGACTTGATTCTGAGATAGTAGCTTCTTTCTGTGAATCTTTTGCTACTTATGTTGATCTCCCTAAGGAGAAGTGGTTTAAATATCATCCTCCCATAGAAGTAAAAGTAGCTGCACCTATTAAAGTTGAAGAAAAGATTGTCACTTATAATGATCCTATTGTTCCTACTTCTTATGTAGAAAAACCACCTTTCCCTGTTAGGATAAAGGATCATGCTAAAGCTTTAACTGTGGTTCGTAAAAGCAATATTAAAACATATACACCTCCTGAGCAAGTTAAAGTTGAACCTAATATTGCTATTGTTAAAGATCTCTTGTCTGATAATATAGATGGGCATGTTATTCAGTTCTGCGGTGAAACTGCTAGAATTGCTAAACCGTGTGCTAAAGATAAACATAGACCTATGGTAGGCGTGCCTGTTATTGCTGTTAAAATAGGAGATCATTGTTATCATGGCTTATGTGATATGGGTGCTAGTGTAAGTGCAATACCTATTGACTTATACAAAGAAATTATGCATGACATTGCACCTGTTGAGTTAGAAGAAATTGATGTTACTATTAAACTTGCTAATAGAGATACTATTTCACCAATGGGAATTGTTAGAGATGTTGAAGTCTTGTGTGGGAAAACTAAATATCCTGCTGATTTTCTTGTTCTTCGTTCCCCACAAGATAGCTTTTGTCCCATTATATTTGGTAGACCCTTCTTAAATACTGTTAATGCTACCATAGATTGCACAAGGGATGTTGTTACTGTCGGCTTGGATGATATGACTCATGAATTTAATTTCTCTAAAATTAGTAAACAACACCGTGAAGAAGAATTGCCTAGTAAGGATGAAATTATTGGTCTTGCTTCTATTGCCGTACCTCCTAATGATCCTTTAGAACAATGTTTGCTAGACCATGAGAATGATATGTTTATGAATGAAAGAAGGGAAATAGATGAAGTATTCTTTAAATAGGAACCTATGCTGAAACATAATTTGCCTGTTGAAATCCTAGGGGATCCTCCTCCACCTAAGGGTGATCCCGTGTTTGAGCTTAAACCGTTGCCTGATAATCTTAAATATGCTTATCTTGATGAAAAGAAGATATATCCTGTTATTATTAGTGCTAACCTTTCAGATCATGAAGAAGAAAGATAATTGAAAACTCTGAAGAAGCATCGTGCTGCTATTGGATATACTCTTGATGATTTTAAGGGCATTAGTCCCACTCTATATCAACACAAAATAAATTTGGAAGCAGATGCCAAACCAGTTCGTGATCCTCAACAACGTCTGAATCCTAAAATGAAAGAAGTGGTAAGAAAAGAAATACTAAAGCTTCTGGAGGCAGGTATAATTTATCCCGTTGCTGATAGACAGTGGGTAAGTCCTGTTCATTGTGTCCCTAAGAAGGGAGGCATTACTGTTGTTCCTAATGATAAAGATGAATTGATTCCACAAAGAATTATTACAGGTTATAGGATGGTAATTGATTTCTGCAAATTAAATAAGGCTACTAAGAAAGATCATTACCCCTTACCTTTTATCGATCAAATGCTAGAAAGATTATGCAAACATACACATTACTGCTTTCTAGATGGTTATTCTGGTTTCTCTCAAATACCTGTGTCGGCTAAGGATCAATCAAAGACTACTTTTTACATGCCCTTTTGGTACTTTTGCTTATAGACATATGCCTTTTGGTTTATGTAATGCACCTGCTACCTTTCAAAGATGCATGATGGCTATATTCTTTGGCTTTTGTGAAAAGATTTGTGAGGTTTTCATGGACGACTTTTCCGTCTATGGATCTTCTTTTGATGATTGCTTGAGCAATCTTGATCGAGTTTTGCAGAGATGTGAAGAAACTAATCTTGTCTTGAATTGGGAAAAGTGCCACTTTATGGTCAATGAAGGTATTGTCTTGGGGCATAAAGTTTCTGAAAGAGATATTGAAGTTGATAAAGCCAAGGTTGATGCTATTGAAAAGATGCCATGTCCCAAGGACATCAAAGGTATAAGAAGTTTCCTTGGTCATGCCGGATTTTATAGGAGGTTCATTAATGACTTCTCAAAAATTTCTCGGCCTCTGACTAATTTATTACAAAAAGATATACCGTTTGTCTTTGATGATGATTGTGTAGAAGCATTTGAAATACTTAAGAAAGCATTAGTCTCTGCACCTATTGTTCAGCCACCTGATTGGAATTTACCCTTTGAAATTATGTGTGATGCTAGTTATTATGCTGTAGGTGTTGTTCTAGGGCAAAGAGTTGATAAGAAATTAAATGTTATCCATTATGCTAGTAAGACTCTAGACAATGCTCAAAGAAATTATGCTACTACTGAAAAAGAACTTTTAGCAGTTGTATTTGCTTGTGATAAGTTCAGACCTTATATTGTTGATTCTAAAGTAACTATCCACACAGATCATGCTGCTATTAAATATCTTATGGAGAAGAAAGATGCTAAACTTAGACTTATTAGATGGTTTCTCTTGCTACAAGAATTTGATTTGCATATTATTGATAGAAAAGGAGCTGAGAACCCCGTTGCAGACAACTTATCTAGGTTAGAGAATGTTCTTGATGACCCACTACCTATTGATGATAGCTTTCCTGATGAACAATTAAATGTCATAAGTACTTCTCATAGTACCCCTTGGTATGCTGATTATGCTAATTACATAGTTGCTAAATTTATACCACCTAGCTTCACATACCAACAAAAGAAAAAGTTCTTCTATGATTCGAGACATTACTTTTGGGATGACCCACATCTTTATAAAGAAGGAGTAGATGGTGTTATTAGACGTTGTGTACCTGAGCATGAACAGGAATAGATCCTACGCAAGTGCCACTCCGAAACTTATGGAGGACACCATGCGGGAGATAGAACTGCACATAAGGTATTGCAATCTGGTTTTTATTGGCCTACTCTCTTCAAGGATGCTCGTAAGTTTGTCCTATCTTGTGATGAATGTCAAAGAATTGGTAATATTAGTAGACGTCAAGAAATGCCTATGAATTATTCACTTGTTATTGAACCATTTGATGTTTGGGGCTTTGATTATATGGGACCTTTTCCTGCCTCTAATGGATATACACATATTTTAGTTGCTGTTGATTACGTTACTAAGTGGGTAGAAGCTATTCCAACTAGTAGTGCTGATCATAACACTTCTATTAAAATGCTTAAAGAATTTATTTTTCCAAGGTTTGGAGTCCCTAGATATTTAATGACTGATGGTGGTTCACATTTTATTCATGGTGCTTTCTGTAAAATGCTTGCTAAATATGACGTCAATCACAGAATTGCATCTCCGTATCACCCACAGTCTAGTGGTCAAGTAGAATTGAGTAATAGAGAACTCAAATTAATTTTGCAAAAGACTGTCAATAGGTCTAGAAAGAATTGGTCCAAGAAACTTGATGATGCATTATGGGCCTATAGAACTGCATATAAAAATCCTATGGTTATGTCTCCGTATAAAATGGTATATGGAAAAGCATGTCACTTATCTCTCGAACTAGAACATAAGGCATATTGGGCTATTAAAGAGCTCAACTATGATTTCAAACTTGCCGGTGAAAAGAGGTTATTTGATATTAGCTCACTTGATGAATGGAGAACCCAAGCTTATGAAAATGCCAAGTTGTTTAAAGAAAAGGTTAAAAGATGGCATGACAAAAGGATACAAAAGCGTGGGTTTAATTTATGTGATTATGTATTGCTATACAACTCTTGTTTAAGATTTTTTGCAGGGAAACTTCTCTCTAAATGGAAAGGCCCCTATGTTATCGAGGAGGTCTATCGTTCCGGTGCCATAAAAATCAACAACTTCGAAGGCACAAATCCGAAGGTGGTAAACGGTCAAAGAATCAAACATTATATCTCAGGTAATCCCATAAATGTTGAAACCAATATTGTTGAAACCGTAACCCCGGAGGAATACATAAGGGACACTTTCCAGAACGTTTCAGACTCCGAAAAGGAATAGGTATGTGGTACGGTAAGTAAACCGACTCCAAAACAATTTTTAAGGCAATATTTCTTCGTTTTGGAATATTTAGAAAAATAGAAAATTAAGTAGCAGTCCGGGAAGGACACAAGGGCCCCACGAGGGTGGAGGGCGCGCCCCCTACCTCATGAGCACCTCGTGTGCCTTCCGGACTCCGTTTTCTTGCACGATACGTATTTTGGTCGGCAAAAATTCATTATATATTCTCCCGAAGGTTTTGACTCCCGTATCACGCAAAAATCTCCTGTTTTTGTTTCGAGCTGTTTTTTGACAGATTATCATGACGTCCCCAAGTGCTTCCAAGGACAAGTTCTTCGAGAAGTTCATCAACCCTTACCTCGCGGAGGTGCTGCGACACCCTCAAACCATTGAGATGCGTGATGGGTTGCTGCACATCCGCGATGCTGAGGGACCAAAGGGAACTGGAAGCGTGGAGACGAGGCTCGAAGCAATGGAGCAACAAGTTTTCAAGTGCCAGGGGATGGTGGAGCGTGGAATCAACGCTAGCCACATGATGCTCGCGGAGTTCACTAACAACTACAAGCCGGATGCCAAGAACACCGAGGAGGCCATCTTCAAGCTACATGAGAAGATCGAGCACCTCCAAGCCCAAATCTATGACCTGCAAAACCAAAACTATGAGTATGAATATAGATTCAAAAGAATGAGTTTGGCTGCAGATTCGAGGATTCCGGAGACTCGATCATCCTTCTACGATGGTGAACCTATGCCTTGGAAGATGGATGACAAGCCCGCATCATCAACAACACCTCCACCTTCTTCACCAACAAAGGAGACATAATCACCTGGGTATGGGCACTCCACTTGGCAACTGCCAAGCTTGGGGGAGTGCCCCTGTATCGTATCACAATCACAACTCCTATCTTTACCTTTTTCCTTAGTTCGATCCTATTAGTAGTATTTTGATCTGGTAGAATAAAGTTTATGGCATGATCTAGTTGTGAGTTTTTCTTTATTATCCTTCTATGTAATCGAGTCCGTGAGCTATATAATAAAGATTAGTGTTGAGTCAAGGGCTTGATTATTTTGCCATGATCCTAAGTGAATAAAATAAAAGAGAAAGAAATAAAAAAGAAACAAAGAGATCATGTGAGTCTTATGGAGAGTAATGAGCTCACATAGAAAGAGTATGATGAATAAAAGTTATTGAGGGTTGAGAAACATAGTTTTGGTCATCGTTGCAATTAATAGGAAGTAATAAAGAAAGAGAGGTCTTTGCATATAAATACACTATCTTGGACATCTTTTATGATTGTGAGCACTCATTAAAATATGACATGTTAAAGAGTTGACATTGGACAAGGAAGACAACATAATGGGTTATGTTTGCTTACATCTGAGATAAATTATATTGTCTTGGATCTTCCAACATGATGAGCTTGCCTTTCCCCCTCATGCTAGCCAAATTCTCAGCACCAAGTAGAGATACTACTTGTGCTTCCAAATACCCTTAAACCAGTTTTGCCATGAGAGTCCACCATATCTACCTATGGATTGAATAAGATCCTTCAAGTAAGTTGTCATCGGTGCAAATCAATAAAAATTGCTCTCTAAATATGTATGATTGATTGGTGTGGGAGAAATAAACTTTATACGATCTTGTGATGTGGAAGTAATAAAAGCGACGGACTGCATAATAAAGGTTCATATCACAAGGGGCAATATAAAGTGACGTTCTTTCGCATTAAGATTTTGTGCATCCAACCATAAAAGCGCATGGCAACCTCTGCTCCCCTCTGCAAAGGGCCTATCTTTTATCATTATCTTCTACCTTATGCAAGAGTCATGGTGATCTTCACCCTTCCTTTTTACACTCTACCCTTTGCAAGCACAATATGTTGGAAAGATCCCGGTATATATGGCTAATTGGATGTGGGTTTTCATGAACTATTACTATTGACATTACCCTTGAGGTAAAACGTTGGGAGGCAAGACTATAAGCCCCTATCTTTCTCTGTGTCCGATTAAAACTCCATACCCATAAGTATTGCATGAGTGTCAGCAATTGTGAAAGATTATATGATAGTTGAGTATGTGGACTTGCTGAAAAGCTCTTATACATTGACTCTTTCCTATGTTATGATAAATTGCAATTGCTTCAATGACTGAGATTATAGTTTGTTAATTTTCGATGAAGTTTACGATTCACACTTGATATTGTGATTGAATTATTACTCTAGCATAAGATATAATATGACAAGAATTATATAAGTTGTTGCTCTAAGAATGATCATGATGCCCTCATGTCCGTATTTTATTTTTATCTACACCTTCATCTCTAAACATATGGACATATTTTTCGATTTCGGCTTTTCGCTTGAGGACAAGCGAGGTCTAAGCTTGGGGGAGTTGATACGTCCATTTTGCATGGTGCTTTTATATCGATATTTATTGCATTATGGGCTGTCATTTCACATCATGTCACAATACTTATGGCTATTCTCTCTTATTTTACAAGGTTTACATCAGGAGGGAGAATGCCAGCAGCTGGAATTCTGGGCTGGAAAAGGAGCAAATATTAGAGACCTATTCTGCACAACTCCAAAAGTCCTGAAACTCCACGGAACACCTTATAATAAATAATGAAAAATCCTCGCCAAAGATGAAGACCAGGGGCCCACACCCTGCTCAAGAGGGTGGGGGCGCCCCCCCCTAGGGCGCGCCCCCTACCTCGTGGGCCCCCTGGTGGCTCTCCGATGACCATCTTCACCTATATGAAGTCTTTCGCCGAGAAAAAAATAGGAAGCAACCTTTTGGGACGAAACTCCGCCGCCACGAGGCGGAACCTTGGTGGATCCAATCTAGAGCTCCGGCAGAGCTGTTCTGCCGGGGAAACTTCCCTCCCGGAGGGGGAAATCATCGCCATCATCATCACCAACGCTCCTCTCATCGGGAGAGGGCAATCTCCATCAACATCTTCATCAGCACCATCTCATCTCAAAACCCTAGTTCATCTCTTGTATCCAATTATTGTCTCCAAGTCCGGGATTGGTGCTAGTAGGTTGCTAGTAGTGTTAATTACTCCTTGTAGTTGATGCTAGTTGGTTTAATTGGTGGAAGATCATATGTTCAGATCCTTTATGCATATTAATACCCCTCTGATTATGAACATGTTTATGCTTTGTGAGTAGTTACGTTTGTTCCTGAGGACAAGGGAGAAGTCTTGCTATTAGTAGTCATGTGAATTTGGTATTCGTTCGATATTTTGATGAGATGTATGTTGTCTAGCCTCTAGTGGTGTTATGTGAATGTCGACTACATAACACTTCACCATTATTTGGGCCTAGAGGAAGGCATTGGGAAGTAATAAGTAGATGATGGGTTGCTAGAGTGACAGAAGCTTAAACCCTAGTTTATGCGTTGCTTCGTAAGGGGCTGATTTGGATCCATATGTTTCATGCTATGGTTAGGTTTACCTTAATACTTTTGTTGTAGTTGCGGATGCTTGCAATAGAGGTTAATCATAAGTGGGATGCTTGTTCAAGTAAGAACAACACCCAAGCACCGGTCCACCCACATGTCAAATTATCAAAGTACCGAATGCGAATCATATGAATGTGATGAAAACTAGCTTGACGATATTCCCATGTGTCCTCGGGAGCGCTTTTCCTTATATAAGAGTTTGTCCAGGCTTGTCCTTTGCTACAAAAAAGATTGGGCCACCTTGCTGCACTTTATTTACTTTTGTTACTTGTTGCTCGTTACAAATTATCTCATCACAAAACTATCTGTTACCACTTATTTCAGTACTT
>NW_024113259.1:0-9604 GCF_003073215.2 Triticum urartu | reverse complement strand
GCGTTCAAGAGAACGGGGTTGATGGAGTCGTACTCGTCGTGATCCAAATCACCGATGATCCTAGCGCCGAACGGACGGCACCTCCGCGTTCAACACACGTACGGAGCAGCGACGTCTCCTCCTTCTTGATCCAGCAAGGGGGAAGGAGAGGTTGATGGAGATCCAACAGCACGACGGCGTGGTGGTGGAAGTAGCGGGATTCCAACAGGGCTTCGCCAAGCGCTGCGGGAGGAGGGAGATGTGTCATGGGAGGGAGAGGGAGGCGCCAGGGCTCAGGTATGGTTGCCCTCCCTTCCCCCCACTATATATAGGGCCAAGGGAGAGGGGGAGGGCGCAGCCTTGCCCCTTCCTCCAAGGAAGGGTGCGGCCAAGGGGGGGAGGAGTCCATCCTCCCCAAGGCACCTCGGAGGTGCCTTCCCCCTTTAGGACTCTCCCCTCCTCTTGTCCCTTTGGCCCATGGGCCTCTAGGGGCTGGTGCCCTTGGCCCATACAGGCCAAGGCGCAACCCCTACAGCCCATGTGGCCCCCCGGTGCAGGTGGCCCCACCTGGTGGGCCCCCGGGACCCTTTCGGTGGTCCCGGTACAATACCGGTGACCCCGAAACTTGTCCCGATGGCCGAAATAGCACTTCCTATATATAATTCTTTACCTCCGGACCATTCCGGAACTCCTCGTGACATCCGGGATCTCATCCGGGACTCCGAACAACTTTCGGGTTACCGCATACTAATATCTCTATAACCCTAGCGTCACCGAACCTTAAGTGTGTAGACCCTACGGGTTCGGGAGACATGCAGACATGACCGAGATGACTCTCCGGTCAATAACCAACAGCGGGATATGGATACCCATGTTGTCTCCCACATGTTCCATGATGATCTCATCAGATGAACCACGATGTCAAGGACTTAATCAATCCCGTATACAATTCCCTTTGTCTAGCGGTACGATACTTGCCCGAGATTCGATCGTCGGTATCCCGATACCTTGTTCAATCTCGTTACCGGCAAGTCTCTTTTACTCGTTCCGTAACACATCATCCCGTGATCAACTCCTTGATCACTTTGTGCACATTATGATGATGTCCTACCGAGTGGGCCCAGAGATACCTCTCCGCTTACACGGAGTGACAAATCCCAGTCTCGATTCGTGCCAACCCAACAGACACTTTCGGAGATACCCGTAGTGCAACTTTATAGTCACCCAGTTACGTTGTGACGTTTGGCACACCCAAAGCACTCTTACGGTATCCAGGAGTTGCACAATCTCATGGTCTAAGGAAATGATACTTGATATTAGAAAAGCTTTAGCATACGAACTACACGATCTTGTGCTATGCTTAGGATTGGGTCTTGTCCATCACATCATTCTCCTAATGATGTGATCCCGTTATCAACGACATCCAATGTCCATGGTCAGGAAACCGTAACCATCTATTGATCAACAAGCTAGTCAACTAGAGGCTTACTAGGGACATGGTGTTGTCTATGTATCCACACATGTATCTGAGTTTCCTATCAATACAATTCTAGCATGGATAATAAACGATTATCATGAACAAGGAAATATAATAATAACTAATTTATTATTGCCTCCAGGGCATATTTCCAACAGTCTCCCACTTGCACTAGAGTCAATAATCTAGTTCACATCGCCATGTGATTAACACTCACAGGTCACATCGCCATGTGACCAACATCCAAAGAGTTTACTAGAGTCAATAATCTAGTTCACATCACTATGTGATTAACGCTCAATGAGTTCTGGGTTTGATCATGTTGCTTGTGAGAGAGGTTTTAGTCAAAGGGTCTGCAACATTCAGATCCGTATGTACTTCGCAAATTTCTATGTCATCTTGTAGATGCAACTGCTACGCTAAATTTGGAGCCATTTCAAATAACTGTTCTACTTGGAGCTATTCTAAATTGTTGCTCCATTATACGTATCCGGTATCTCTACTCAGAGCTATCCGGATAGGTGTTAAGCTTGCATCGACGTAACCCTTTACGACGAACTCTTTTACCACCTCCATAATCGAGAAAATTCCTTAGTCCACTAGTTACTAAGGATAACTTTGACCGCTGTCCTGTGATCCATTTTTGGATCACTCTTGTACCCCTTGACTGACTCATGGAAAGGCACACTTCAGGTGCGGTACACAGCATAGCATACTGTAGAGAGCCTATGATAAAAGCATAGGGGACGACCTTCCTCCTTCCTCTTTCTTCTGCCGTGGTCGAGCTTTAAGTCTTAACTTCATACCTTACAACTCAGGCAAGAACTCCTTCTTTGACTGATCCATCTTGAACACCTTCAAGATCATGTCAAGGTATGTGCTCATTTGGAAGTACCATTAAGAGTTTTGATCTATCCTTATAGATCTTGATGCTCAATGTTCAAGTAGCTTAATCCAGGCTTTCCATTGAAAACTACTTTCCAGATAACCCTATATGCTTTCCAGAAATTCTACGTCATTTCTGATCAACAATATGTCAACATATATTTATCAGAAATTCTATAGTGCTCCCACTCACTTCTTTGGAAATACAAGTTTCTCATAAACTTTGTATACACCCAAAATCTTTGATCATCTCATCAAAGCATACATTCCAACTCCGATATGCTTACTCCAGTCCCTAGAAGGATTGCTGGAGCTTTGCATACTTATTAGCATCTTTCAGGATAGACAAAACCTTCCGGTTGTATCACATACAACCTTTCCTCAAAAACGTCGAGGAAACAATGTTTTGACATCCTATCTGCAAGATTTCATAAATAATGCTGTAATCACTAATATAATTCCAACAGACTCTTAGCATCGCTACGAGTGAGAAAGTCTCATCGCAGTCAACTCCTTGAACTTGTCGGAAAACATCTTAACGACAAGTCGAGCTTTCTTAATGGTGATACTTACCATCATTGTCCGTCTTCCTTTTAAAATCCATCTGTACTCAATAGCCTTACGACCATCGAGCCGTTCTGCCAAAGTCTACACTTTATTTTCATACATGGATCCTCTCTCGGATTTTATGGCCTCGAGCCATTTATCAGAATCCGGGCCCACCATCGCTTCTCCATGGCTCATAGGTTCATTGTTGTCTAGCAACATGACTTCCAAGACAGGATTACGTACCACTCTGAAGTATTACGCATCCTTGTCATCCCACGAGGTTTGGTAGTGACTTGATCTAAAGTTTCATGATCACTATCATAAGCTTCCACTTCAATTGGTGTAGGTGCCACAGGAACAACTCCTTGTGCCCTGTCACACACTAGTTGAAGAGACGGTTCAATAACCTCATCAAGTCTCCACCATCCTCCCACTCAGTTCTTTCGAGAGAAACTTTTCCTCGAGAAAAGACCCGATTCCAGAAACAATCCCTTATTGCTTTCGGATCTGAGACAGGAGGTATACCCAACTGTTTTGGGTGTCCTATGAAGATGCATTTATCCGCTT
Source organism: Triticum urartu (assembly GCF_003073215.2). NCBI lineage: Eukaryota > Viridiplantae > Streptophyta > Magnoliopsida > Poales > Poaceae > Triticum > Triticum urartu. The sequence continues at coordinate 6,147 of NW_024113259.1, read as the reverse complement.
TGGGTTCGAGCTTATCAGCCTAAAACTTTTTCACATAAGCGTCGCAGCCCCAAACTTTTAAGAAATGACAGCTTAGGTTTCTCTAAACCATAGTTCATACGGTGTCATACCATCGGAATTACGTGGTGCCCTATTTAAAGTAAATGTGGTTGTCTCTAATGCCTAACCCATAAACTATCGTGGTAATTCGATAAGAAACATCATGGTATGCATCATATCCAATAGGGTGCAGTTACGATGTTCGGACACACCATCACACTATGGTGTTCCAGGCTGTATCAATTGTGAAACAACTTCCACAATGTCTTAATTCTGTGCCAAACTCGTAATTCAGATATTCATCTCTATGATCAAATCATAGATATTTTATCCTCTTATCACGACGATCTTTCAACTTCACCCTGAAATTACTTGAACCTTTCAATAATTCAGACTCGTGATTCATCAAATAAATATACTCAACATCTACTCAAATCATCTGTGAAGTAAGAACATAACGATATCCACTACACGCCTCAGCACTCATTGGACTGCACACATCAAAATGTATTACTTCCAACAAATTGCTTTCTAGTTCCATTTTACTGAAAACGAGGCTTTCAGTCATCTTGCCCATGTGGTATGATTTGCATGTCTCAAGTGATTCAAAATCAAGTGAGCCCAAACGGTCCATTTGCATGGAGTTTCTTCATGCATATACACCAATAGACATGGTTCGCATGTCTCAAACCTTTCAAAACAAGTGAGCCCAAAGATCCATCAACATGGAGCTTCTTCATGCGTTTTATACCGATATGACTTACGTGGCAGTGCCACAGTAGTTGGTACTATCATTACTATCTTATACCTTTGGCATGAAAATGTGTATCACTACGATCGGGATTCAATAAACCATTCATTTTAGGTGTAAGACCATCGAAGGTATTATTCAAATAAACAGAGTAACTATTATTCTCCTTAAATGAATAACCGTATTGCGATAGACGTAATCCAATCATGTCTATGCTCAACGCAAACACCAATCTCGATGGTAGAGGGAGCGTGCGATGCTTGATCATATCAACATTGGAAACACTTCCAACACATATCGTCAGCTCACCTTTAGCTAGTCTCCGTTTATTCTGTAGCTTTTATTTCGAGTTACTAACACTTAGCAACCGAACCGGTATCTAATACCCTGGTGCTACTAGGAGTACTAGTAAAGTACACATCAACACAATGTATATCCAATATACTTCTATCGACCTTGCCAGCCTTCTCATCTACCAAGTATCTAGGGTAATTCTGCTCCAGTGGTTGTTCCCCTTATTACAGAAGCATTCAGTCTCGGGTTTGGGTTCAACCTTGGGTTTCTTCACTAGAGCAGCAGCTGATTTGCCGTTTCATGAAGCATCCCTTTGTTCCCTTGCCCTTCTTGAAACTAGTGGTTTCACCAACCATCAACAATTGACGCTCCTTCTTGATTTCTACTTTCGCGGTGTCAAACATCGCGAATATTTCAAGGATCATCATATCTATCCCTGATATGTTATAGTTCATCACGAAGCTCTAGCAGCTTGGTGGTAATGACTTCGGAGAACCATCACTATTTCATCTGGAAGATCAACTCCCACTCAATTCAAGCGATTGTTGTACTCAGACAATCTGAGCACAAGTTCAACAATTGAGCTTTTCTCCCTTAGTTTGCAGGCTAAGAAAATCGTCGGAGGTCTTATACCTCTTGACGTGGGTACGAGTCTGAAATCCCAATTTCAGCCCTCGAAACATCTCATATGTTTCGCGATGTTTTAAAACGTCTTCGGTGACTCAACTCTAAGCCGTTTAATTGAACTATCACGTAGTTATCAAAATGTGTATGTCAGATGTTCGCAACATCCACAAACAATGTTCGAGGTTCAGCACACTGAGCGGTGCATTAAGGACATAAGCCTTCTATGAAGCAATGAGGACAATCCTCAGTTTACGGACCTAGTCCGCATAATTGCTACTATCAACTTTCAACTAAATTTTCTCTAGGAACATAACTAAACAGTAGAACTGAAGCGCGAGCTACGACATAATTTGCGAAGACCTTTTGACTGTGTTCAAGATAATTAAGTTCATCTTATGAACTCCCACTCAGATAGACATCCCTCTAGTCATCTAAGTGATTACATGATCCGAGTCAACTAGGCCGTGTCCGATCATCACGTGAGACGGACTAGTCAACATCGGTGAACATCTTCATGCTGATCGTATCTACCATACGACTCATGCTCGACCTTTCAGTCTTCTGTGTTCCGAGGCCATGTCTGTACACATGCTAGGCTCTTCAAGTCAACCTAAGTGTTTCACATGTGTAAATCTGGCTTACACCCGTTGTATGTGAATGTAAGAATCTAACACCCGATCATCACGTGGTGCTTCGAAACAACGAACTGTCGCAATGGTGCACAGTTAGGGGGAACACTTTCTCGAAATTATTATGAGGGATCATCTTATTTAATACCGTCGTTCTAAGTAAACAAGATGTATAAACATGATAAACATCACATGCAATCAAATAGTGACATGATATGGCCAATATCATATTGCTCCTTTTGATCTCCATCTTCGGGGCTCCATGATCATTATCGTCACCGGCATGACACCATGATCTCCATCATCATGATCTCCATCATCGTGTCTTCATGAAGTTGTCTCGTCAACTATTACTTCTACTACTACAGCTAACGGTTAGCAATAAAGTAAAGTAATTACATGACGTTTATGTTGACACGCAGGTCATAAATAAATAAAGACAACTCCTATGGCTCCTGCCGGTTGTCATACTCATCGACATGCAAGTCGTGATTCCTATTACAAGAACATGATCAATCTCATACATCACATATATCATTCATCACATAGTTTTGGCCATATCACATCACATAGCATACCCTGCAAAAACAAGTTAGACGTCCTCTAATTGTTGTTTGCATGTTTTACATGGCTGCTATGGGTTTCTAGCAAGAACGTTTCTTACCTACACAAAAACCACAATGTGATATGCCAATTGCTATTTACCGTTCATAAGGACCCTTTTCATCGAATCCGATCTGACTAAAGTGGGAGAGACAGACACCCGCCAGCCACCTAATGCAACTAGTGCATGTCAGTCGGTGGAGCCGGTCTCACGTAAGCATACGTGTAAGGTTGGTCCGGGCCGCTTCATCCCACGATGCCGCCGAATCAAGATAAGACTAGTAACGGCAATCATATTGAACAAAATCAACGCCCACAACTACTTTGTGTTCTACTCGTGCATAGAAACTACGCATAGACCTAGCTCATGATGCCACTATTGGGGAACGTAGCATAAATTCAAAATTTTCCTACGTGTCACCAAGATCTATCTATGGAGTCATCTAACAATGAGGGAGGAGTGGATCTACATACCCTTGTAGATCGCGCGCGGAAGCGTTCAAGAGAACGGGGTTGATGGAGTCGTACTCGTCGTGATCCAAATCACCGATGATCCTAGCGCCGAACGGACGGCACCTCCGTGTTCAACACACGTACGGAGCAGCGACGTCTCCTCCTTCTTGATCCAGCAAGGGGGAAGGAGAGGTTGATGGAGATCCAACATCACGACGGCGTGGTGGTGGAAGTAGCGGGATTCCAACAGGGCTTCGCCAAGCGCTGCGGGAGGAGGGAGATGTGTCATGGGAGGGAGAGGGAGGCGCCAGGGCTCAGGTATGGTTGCCCTCCCTTCCCCCCACTATATATAGGGCCAAGGGAGAGGGGGAGGGCGCAGCCTTGCCCCTTCCTCCAAGGAAGGGTGCGGCCAAGGGGGGGGGGGAGGAGTCCATCCTCCCCAAGGCACCTCGGAGGTGCCTTCCCCTTTAGGACTCTCCCCTCCTCTTGTCCCTTTGGCACATGGGCCTCTAGGGGCTGGTGCCCTTGGCCCATATAGGCCAAGGCGCACCCCCTACAGCCCATGTGCCCCCCCGGTGCAGGTGGGCCCCCGGGACCCTTCCGGTGGTCCCGGTACAATACCGGTGACCCCGAAACTTGTCCCGATGGCCGAAATAGCACTTCCTATATATAATTCTTTACCTCCGGACCATTCCGGAACTCCTCGTGACGTCCGAGATCTCATCCGGGACTCCGAACAACTTTCGGGTTACCGCATACTAATATCTCTATAACCCTAGCGTCACCGAACCTTAAGTGTGTAGACCCTACGGGTTCGGGAGACATGCAGACATGACCGAGATGACTCTCCGGTCAATAACCAACAGCGGGATCTGGATACCCATGTTGGCTCCCACATGTTCCACGATGATCTCATCGGATGAACCACGATGTCAAGGACTTAATCAATCCCCTATACAATTCCCTTTGTCTAGCGGTACGATACTTGCCCGAGATTCGATCGTCGGTATCCCGATACCTTGTTCAATCTCGTTACCGGCAAGTCTCTTTTACTCGTTCCGTAACACATCATCCCGTGATCAACTCCTTGATCACTTTGTGCACATTATGATGATGTCCTACCGAGTGGGCCCAGAGATACCTCTCCGCTTACACGGAGTGACAAATCCCAGTCTCGATTCGTGCCAACCCAACAGACACTTTTGGAGATACCCGTAGTGCACCTTTATAGTCACCCAGTTACGTTGTGACGTTTGGCACACCCAAAGCACTCTTATGGTATCCGGGAGTTGCACAATCTCATGGTCTAAGGAAATGATACTTGATATTAGAAAAGCTTTAGCATACGAACTACACGATCTTGTGCTATGCTTAGGATTGGGTCTTGTCCATCACATCATTCTCCTAATGATGTGATCCCGTTATCAACGACATCCAATGTCCATGGTCAGGAAACCGTAACCATCTATTGATCAACGAGCTAGTCAACTAGAGGCTTACTAGGGACATGGTGTTGTCTATGTATCCACACATGTATCTGAGTTTCCTATCAATACAATTCTAGCATGGATAATAAACGATTATCATGAACAAGGAAATATAATAATAACTAATTTATTATTGCCTCTAGGGCATATTTCCAACAGAAATAAGGAGGCACTTGCTTGCGTATGAGCTTGTCAGTTTCTTCAGAGGTAGGCATTTTTATTCAAAAAACTGCCACTTCGCATCTTGCGTCGCAAATAAAACTGCCAAGAGCGCATTTGTAGGCTAGCTAGTGATCGATTAGTAACTTGTAAACACTGAGCGAACAGAAATAAGTAACTGTTAATGCATCTCAATGATTCACAGATCATATACAAATATGTAGCTCCAAAAGCAAAGATCAGCCACTTCGGATCTTGCATCACAACTGAAACTAACTAGTACGATTCCCATACATAAGATCAACATGTTAATGCATCTCAATGGCTCACAGATCATATACAAATATGTAGCTCCAAAAGCAAAGATCTAGAAAAAACATCTGTTCTTCCTACTAACATGGATACTTCTATTGGCCAACATTCAGTACAGACTGAAAGACAAATTTGTTTGTGAAGTCTACAATTCCTCTTGCAAACGTAAGTGGTTTCACCAACAGCTGGAACCATGAGAATGAACTAGACATGATGGAGGAACATGCACTGCAATATGATTTGGTCTTCCCTCGATCACACTGCGAGACTATTTTCGGAATACAAACTTCAACTTAGGCAAAATTGTTGGGGAACGTAGCATAAATTCAAAATTTTCCTACGTGTCACCAAGATCTATCTATGGAGTCATCTAGCAACGAGGGAGGAGTGGATCTATGTACCCTTGTAGATCGCGTGCGGAAGCGTTCAAGAGAACGGGGTTGATGGAGTCGTACTCGTCGTGATCCAAATCACCGATGATCCTAGCGCCGAACGGACGGCACCTCCACGTTCAACACACGTACGGAGCAGCGACGTCTCCTCCTTCTTGATACAGCAAGGGGGAAGGAGAGGTTGATGGAGATCCAACAGCACGACGGCGTGGTGGTGGAAGTAGCGGGATTCCAACAGGGCTTCGCCAAGCGCTGCGGGAGGAGGGAGATGTGTCATGGGAGGGAGAGGGAGGCGCCAGGGCTCAGGTATGGTTGCCCTCCCTTCCCCCCACTATATATAGGGCCAAGGGAGAGGGGGAGGGCGCAGCCTTGCCCCTTCCTCCAAGGAAGGGTGCGGCCAA
>NW_024113258.1:0-11776 GCF_003073215.2 Triticum urartu | reverse complement strand
CCCCACGCGCCCCGCCGCCCCACAAAGAAACGACGAGACACTGAACAAACGATCTACAATCCGGCTAGAAGGCATTACACATGTCAATTCAAAATTACATAGTCATTCTGACTGATTGTATTCCTCTTCTATACCATCTAACAGGCTGTCTAATTTACAGTCCTGCTGGGAATACTTCGCGGCCAACTCTACTTGGCCGTATACTAAGCTTACAGGGATCTCCTTCCCGTCAGGCCCCACTGGTCCGACCTCGGCCATGTGGTTTGGGTCAGACTTCGTAAAACGGGTCTTCACCATGGCCCAGGCCTCCCTAGCGCCTTGTCGGCAGGCCGATATCTTCCACAACCGGAAGCGCCGCCGAGCTCCCTTCAGCTTCTCCGCAAGCTCTCCAAGGCCCTCGGGCTGGAGTGGGCAGGCCATAAGGCTTGGGCAATACCCTCGCATCGCCTGCCGAATTCGCTCGTGCAGTTGCAAGAGTTCGGGAAGAAGGTCACCCGTAGAACCGGGCATCTCCTCTGCAGGACGACCTGTGAGCATACCTACAGACATTACTCTGTTAGTCGACTTCCTCGCCGAACTCTTTTTTCAAAGTTCGTTCAAGCACTTACTAAATATGCCGCGTCGAAGCCGCTGATTCTCCTTCGTGGAGTCCGACAGCTGGCCACGAACATCTTTAAGTTCGACGTCCAGCCTGGTGTTGGCATCCTGAAGATCATTCTTCTCTCGCCTCACCTTTGTCAAATACTCACCGGCCTTTAGCCGGCGTAAGAGTTGTTGCTTTTCCGGATCGAGTCCGGCGCCATCTGCAACATGATTTGTCAGATTTGCACCCACACCGCACAATACTAATCTTTCGAAGTGTATCTTACCTGAGGGGGTCTCTTTGGGCTCCCCTGCTGCGGCTAGTGCGGCCTCTAGTTGGGCCTTGCACTTTTCCAGCTCCTGGGACAGTACGTATTCTTCTCTGTAAGAACCTGCATTATTAAATGATCCTTAAATCAGTTGCTCTAACTGTTTCAAGTCTCGGGGGCTACTGGTATATATTATATTTGACCAAAATTTTCTTACCCGTATGTCTTTTACATACTGCTCTGTGGCTCTGGCTAAACCATTTTGAGCGGCACGGAGGTACGCATCTCCCGAATTAAAGGCATCTAAAGCCTCTTGGGAGAAACAAGCGTCGCGTAGATTGTCCGGCGACGCCTGTGGTTCATGGGCACTCTCCACTTCAGAATTTGTGGCAGACAGCTCTGTCCGCATCCTCTGTCGGAGGAGCGTCCGGTGCGCGCCCTGTGCTCGCCTCCGCTTCCTGGCCAGACGTTGGAGCCTGGCTGGTGGGGGCGCGATTGGCAACCTCTCCGGATGTAGTCCGGAGGTCTCTTCATTCTGAAGATAGCACGAACGTTAATATGCCCTGACAGAATAACACCAGGGAAACAGAGGGTGCGCTATACCTTTGCGCCGGCGTCATCTCAGTCCGGACTGCAATTCCTTTTTGCCCCACGGGGTCCTGCGGCCCCTCGTTGGCTAGCCGCCGCAGGTTCGGCCTCCTGCCTCAAATCTCCCCTGCAAAACACGGTTGTCGTCAGAAACACCGAAATACATGAGAGTGGTAATCCCTCTCAAGGGAATGAGACTCCGGTTTCTGTCACCTGGGAGGCCGGGATTAACCCTGGGTAATCAGCCGTGATGGCTACCAAGGTATTGTCCTTGCTTAGCTGATGGAACACCCCGTCGATAAGCTCCATAGATATGTCCGGATCCTCTTCGGAGTCCGGATCGAGGGACCGTTCTGGGTCCTCGGGCTGTGGAGGGCGGCTGTTTATATCCTTTACCACCTGTCGCAGTTCCTGCATTGAAGTCGTTAGACTACATATCTAACCGTGGGAGTCGAAGGAGCGCTACATTAAAAATCGGACATTATTCCTACAGGTACACAGGATTTGGAGAAGAACCCGCCTTGCAATGCCGAACAATCTGCGTGCCGGACTCATCGTCATTGAAGCCTGGTTCGGGGGCTACTGAGGGAGTCCTGGATTAGGGGGTGTTCGGGTAGCCGGACTATACCTTCAGCCGGACTCCTGGACTATGAAGATACAAGATTGAAGACTTCGTCCCGTGTCCGGATGGGACTTTCCTTGGCGTGGAAGGCAAGCTTGGCGATGCGGATATTCAAGATCTCCTACCATTGTAACCGACTCTGTGTAACCCTAACCCTATCCGGTGTCTATATAAACCGGAGGGTTGTAGTCCGTAGGCAATCAACTCCATACAACAACAATCATACCATAGGCTAGCTTCTAGGGTTTAGCCTCCTTGATCTCGTGGTAGATCTACTCTTGTACTACCCATATCATCAATATTAATCAAGCAGGAGTAGGGTTTTACCTCCATCAAGAGGGCCCGAACCTGGGTAAAACATCGTGTTCCCTTGCCTCCTGTTACCATCCGGCCTAGACGCACAGTTCGGGACCCCCTACCCGAGATCCGCCGGTTTTGACACCGACATTGGTGTCTTTCATTAGATTCAGATAAAGAACGCCATGTGTGCCGTTGCTGAAGGGAGCCTTCGCCTGTCGCCAAACCCTCCGGATTCTTCCTCATGACGCCGCCTAGTTGGCCGACGGGGCTGTTGCCCGGACGGTCGGAAGCTAATCTCGGGTCCTCAAAACGAACCTAACTACGTCAGCAAGGTCGAGCTCGGCGGCAGTTTAGATCCAAGAGAGCTCTCCTCCGTAAGCGAAGCTAACCGGGCCCTGGGGCGCGTCCGCTACATGGATTCGACCAGGTAGCATTAGACGATCTAAGAGAACTTAACTCTCCGCCCCAAGGTCACCTCACCACGGCTGCCGGGCGTGTCGAGAGCGCAGAGCGGTGACCCTTCATCTATTTTAAGGACTCGTTAGCATCCGAATTCCCGACTCCTCCAAGCCGGATACCCGCGGAGGAGGAGGATGTAACTAGACCTGAGCTTAGGATCAGGCAACGGGCCGGATTTGTTGGATAACGTCAGGAATCCGAACTTCAGAGTTCGGAAACTCTTTGGCCTCCGAATCTTGGATTGGGTGAGGTTTCAGATTCAACGACACCCGCCACCTCGAACATAAGCGATCTCTCCCAAGTCAGGCAGAGGCCCGACGAAACAGTACATCATTACTGGGCCAGATTCCTCCTGGTTATGAACAGGATAAAGGATGCCGCGAGGGAGACGCATATATCAATCTTCTGCAGTAATTGCACGGACGAGGGAATCCTTAACGCCATAAGTCTCGTGATATTACACGCTGACTACTTGGCCCGTATGCGGACAAGTGCACCAGCTCACCCCCCGCTTGGGGGTCATCAGTACACAAAATATCTCCGTTCGATGGAACGCGCGCCGGAAACCGAAATACAAAATTTTCTGGCGATAGATCATGGCCTTCGAGTGTAATCCCGCTCGGAACTAAAGAGGGGTGCCTCATGCGATAGCGACACAACCCGGGATGAACACAAAAAAGCCAAACCTCTTACGAGGCTATGGAACGGTACACTGGAAAGGTGGCTTGATGGACCCTATAGATCAACTCACAGTACAGAGGACGCCACACCAACTCACAGCCTTAGAGCAATGTTGGATACTCCGGCAGGTAGCCAAAATTGGCGAGGACTCTTAATTTCGGAGGCCGCAAAAAGCCAGCCCGAGGACACCAGTACCGTTCTCACAGTCTTCGAGACTTTCGCATCAAACAATATGCGAAAAAGAACACTCCGCAGCCTCACCGAAGTCTATCAAGTAGCAACAATAAATCCATGGAGCGATACTGCTATCACCTTCAACGAGTGATGAACCTAAATTCCGAACAGCCCGAGCACCAGCCGCATTCGTCCTCAGTCCCATAGTGGACTTTCGCCTCACCAAGGTGCTCATGGATGGAGGCAGCCGGACTGAACTCATTATTGAGGAAACCCCTATCAAAAATGAAATAGAACGCATGTTGAGCACTAGCAGCACACATCTTTAAATCCCCATCGGTCCGAAGTCGCGCGCAGTCTCGAGGAAAATCACTACTTAGAATTGTGTTCGCACCGACACGGACTAATTACAGGTCCGAAGAGAGTCACGTTCAGGTGGCCCGTTCAAAGCGGATATCACGCTACTGCTGGCGGGAAGCGTTTACAATCTTCCAAGCAATACCCCATTACGGGTACATGAAGCTCAAGATGCCCGGGCCTAACGGAATCATCACTCTCGCTTAGTGATCCGGACATAGCACTCCGCGCCGAAAACAAGACAGCCGCACTGGCCCTCGAGGCGCTATCCGAAGCCCTAGCGGCTGAGGAACTGACTGCGCTGCGCTCCACGGTGAATAGGGACGATGTGATACTCGATAAAAGATCCAAGTCCACCTCCTTTAAACCGGCGGACGAAATAGTCAAATTCCAGGTCCATCCAACGGACCCCAATAAAACAGCTTCCATCGGGGCACAGTTAAACCCTGATGTAGACGCCGCACTGCGAGAGTTCCTACGAGAGAACTGGGACATTTTCGCCTGGCACCCTTCAGACATGCCAGGAATCCCACGCAGGCTGGCCGAGCACAGCTTAAATATCCTAAAAGGATTCAAACCTGTCAAACAAGCTCTTCGGCGTTTTTCCGAACCAAGAGACAGGCTATGGGAGAGGAGCTAGCAAAGCTATTGGAGGCCGGATTCATTAGAGACATAAAACATCCGGACTGGCTAGCAAACTTGGTGATGGTACCAAAGAAGGACAAATCCTGGCGCCTGTGTGTCGATTTTAAAGACCTCAACAAGGCTTGCCCAAAGGATCCCTTCCCCCTCCCCCGTATCGATCAAATTATCGATGCCACCGCAGGACACGACTCGTTGTGTTTCCTCGACGCATACTCCGGTTACCATCAAATCAAGATGGCAGAATCAGACCAAGCGCAACAGCATTCATCACACCATACGGCCCATTCTGCTTCAACACAATGCCCTTCGGGCTGAAAAAACGCCGGCGCAACATATCAGCGCATGATCCAGACATGTCTGGCAAACCAGATCGGCAAAACAGTGGAGGCGTATGTGATGATGTGGTCGTCAAATCAAGACATGTCGAATCTCTAGTAGACGACTTGAGGCTTACATTCGATAACCTCCGAAAATATGACATCAAGCTCAACCCGGAAAAATGCGTCTTCGGCGTTCCAGCCGGAAAGCTCTTGGGCTTCATTGTATCTCGGTAGAGGAATTGAAGCAAATCCAGCCAAGATCCGAGCTTTGTCACAATTGGATATCCCAAAGGACCTCAAACAAATACAAAAATTAACCGGATGCGTGGCGGCTTTAAGCCGCTTCATCTCCCGCTTGGAGAAAAGGCACTACCCTCTATCGCCTCCTTCGGCGCACCGAACACTTCGAGTGGACGGATGGCCCACGGCCGGACTTGATGAAATAAAAGCCATATTGGCAACAAACCCAGTCCTGGCCGCGCCGAACACCGGCGAACCAATGTTATTGTACATTGCAGCAACACATCAAGTTGTCAGCGCAGTGCTCGTTGTCGAGCGGGAAACGGATGGACACAAATTCCCCCTTCAAAGGCCGGTCTACTACGTATCCACTGTCCTCACTCCATGCAAATCATGGTACCCGCATTATCAAAAGATTGCATACGCGGTATTCATGGCATCCCGGAAGCTACGACACTACTTTCAAGAGTGTTCCATAACAGTAGCCTCGGAAGTACCACTCAACGATATTATCAACAACCGCGACGCAACGGGCCGGATTGCAAAATGGGCCATCGAGCTTCTCGTTCGATATAACCTATAAGCCACGGCGAGCTATTAAATCGCAAGTTTTGGCCGACTTCGTCGCAGAATGGACGGAGGCCGAGCTCCCTAAAGAGTACGGCACATATTCAAACTGGATTATGCATTTCGACGGCTCCAAAATGTTGGCCGGACTGGGGGCTGGCGTCGTCCTGACGTCCCCCACAGGAGACACAGTCCAATATGTGCTCCAGATCATGTACATGGATTCCAACAATGCAGCCGAATATGAGGCCCTCCTACATGGTCTCCGGATAGCAGTATCCATGGGTATCCAGCGCCTAGAGGTACGCGGGGATTCAAACCTCGCGATATCCCAAATAAATGGAGACTTCGACGCCAAGGACCCAAAAATGGCAGCTTACCGCAACGCCGTCCTAAAAATGTCAGCTCGGTTCGAAGGGCTGGAGTTTCACCATATAGCCCGAGAAAACAATCAAGCAGCGGACGTCCTGGCACGCATCGGAGCAAAACGCGATGCAGTCCCCCCCAACATCTTTTTGGAAAGATTGTTCAAGCCATCCGTAGCATGGGAGGGGGAACCCGCAAATAACAGCCCGGACCCAGCCGCACCACTCGACGCCGAACAATCTGACACAATTGGAGGCTCTGCCAATGAAATTACACCTTCAGCCCACGTAATAATGGCGGTCATCGCCCCGTGGACAGAACCATTCCTAGCCTACCTTACTAGGCAGGAACTCCCGGAGGACCAAAACGAGGCCCGCTGCATAGTGCGGCGATCTAAAGCCTATAGAGTCCATGAGGGAGAGCTTTATAAGAAAAGCACTACCGGAGTCCTTCAAAGGTGCATCTCCGAAGAGGAAGGGCGGAACCTTCTGGCTGAAATTCATGCCGGACTCGGTGGTCACCACGCCGCTGCTCGGTCCCTTGTTAGCAAGGCTTTCCGTACAGGCTTTTATTGGCCGGCCCGGGCAGACGCTCAGGACTAGTCCAACGATGCGCTGGTTGCCAACTTTTTGCAACCAAAGCCATATGCCACCCACCACCACTCCAAACATATCCCCATCACCTGGCCCTTCGTGGTCTGGGGGCTTGACATGGTTCGGACCCCTTAAAGGGGGAACCCCATAGAAAAAATACTTACTGGTCATGGTGGATAATTCACCAAATGGATAGAAGCCAAGCCTGTTAAAACGGCCGAATCCGGACCTGTGATAGACTTCATATCCGGGGTTGTACACCGTTATGGCGTCCCCCACAGCATCATAACCGATAACGGTACAAACTTTACCGCCGACGAGGTAAAACTCTGGTGCAAAAACATGGGCATCAAGCTCGATTATGCTTCCGTCTATCACCCACAAACCAACGGCCAGGTCGAACGTGCAAATGGTCTTATCATGAGCGGCATTAAACCTAGACTGGTGCGGTCCCTCAAGGAATCTAACACGCACTGGGTAGAGGAGCTCGACTCCGTGCTATGGGGGCTGCGGACCACGCCAAATCGCACCACCGGATACACACCATTTTTTATGGTGTACGGCGCAGAGGCAGTTCTGCCCTGCGACATAATTCATGACTCACCTAGAGTGCGCATGTACGAAGAAAGAGAAGCCGAGCTCGATCGGTCAGGAACTTGGATGCCTGGAGGAGGAGCGTGACGTGGCAAAAGCCCGTTCCGTCATTTATCAACAGCAGGCTCGAAGATATCAAAGCAGAGAAGTACGGGCCAAAAATACAACGTTGGCGAACTAGTTCTACGCCTGCCGGATAAGAAAAAGGACAAACTCAAGCCCAAGTGGGAAGGTCCATTCATAATCGACCAAGTCCTGACTGGTGGGGCGTACCGCCTGCGAGATGCGTCGGATAACCGACTCGAGCCGAACCCGTGGAACGCCACCCGTCTCTGAAGATTCTATGCCTAGCGCCGGATCTGTGTTCGTCTCCTTCCTCTGTCCATTTTTTGCATTTTTCTGTCTTACATTTCTCTCCTTCCCCTCTTTTCTTTTATAGCCCTTAAAGGCTCATCTAGTGACGCGCCACTCGCGCTCATTAAACCTGGGGGCTTCTTTAACAGAAGCTTATTTATACGGGCTTCACGCCCAACACATGCGTCAAACTTCCGCATGTACCTTTTCTTCACCATTATATGCATCGATATGACTTAAGTTTTGGCCAAGCTGGGTTGCCTGGCTCCTGTGCTTACCCCTACGTTCCCGATTGTTCGGCTAGGCGGTAAAGGGAGCACCTCTGCGATTGTTACTGCCGGGTCAGCCGGATGTGTACCTCAGACTGGGTGAAGCCGAAAGCTAGCGTTCTTAAGGGAATATTCGGTCGGTGAATAAAAGATGATTTTTACTCATTTTATGCGCCCCCAGATGCTTTTTCTTGCGTCTTTTTACGCAGTCCGGACATGCACTTTAGGGCATGCCTCCCAGCGAAAGGAACCCCTAACGGAACTATTCTCTCTGGAAGATGTTTCTTACTAACCATGTAATATAACATAACTAGTTGGGCACTTGTCTGATAAAGCACTAATGACCCCTACGCCTGGTCTCCACGCATACCACGGTTCTTATATAACCGCTATGGTATTCGGACACACTCCGGACCGTCAGGTCCCGAGGTTGAAGCGAAAAGGTCGGCAACAACAAACGATCTACAATCCGGCTAGAAGGCATTACACATGTCAATTCAAAATTACATAGTCATTCTGACTGATTGTATTCCTCTTCTATACCATCTAACAGGCTGTCTAATTTACAGTCCTGCTGGGAATACTTCACGGCCAACTCTACTTGGCCGTATACTAAGCTCACAGGGATCTCCTTCCCGTCAGGCCCCACTGGTCCGACCTCGGCCATGTGGTTTGGGTCAGACTTCGTAAAACGGGTCTTCACCATGGCCCAGGCCTCCCTAGCGCCTTGTCGGCAGGCCGATATCTTCCACAACCGGAAGCGCCGCCGAGCTCCCTTCAGCTTCTCCGCAAGCTCTCCAAGGCCCTCGGGCATGGAGTGGGCAGGCCATAAGGCTTGGGCACCCTCGCATCGCCTGCCGAATTCGCTCGTGCAGTTGCATGAGTTCGGGAAGAAGGTCACCCGTAGAACCGGGCATCTCCTCTGCAGGACGACCTGTGAGCATACCTACAGACATTACTCTGTTAGTCGACTTCCTCGCCGAACTCTTTTTTCAAAGTTCGTTCAAGCACTTACTGAATATGCCGCGTCGAAGCCGCTGATTCTCCCTCGTGGAGTCCGACAGCTGGCCACGAACATCTTTAAGTTCGACGTCCAGCCTGGTGTTGGCATCCTGAAGATCATTCTTCTCTCGCCTCACCTTTGTCAACGTACTCTCACCGGCCTTTAGCCGGCGTAAGAGTTGTTGCTTTTCCGGATCGAGTCCGGCGCCATCTGCAACATGATTTGTCAGATTTGCACCCACACCGCACAATACTAATCTTTCGAAGTGTATCTTACCTGAGGGGGTCTCTTTGGGCTCCCCTGCTGCGGCTAGTGCGGCCTCTAGTTGGGCCTTGCACTTTTCCAGCTCCTGGGACAGTACGGTATTCTTCTCTGTAAGAACCTGCTTATTAAATGATCCTTAAATCAGTTGCTCTAACTGTTTCAAGTCTCGGGGGCTACTGGTATATCTATATTTGACCAAAATTTTCTTACCCGTATGTCTTTTACATACTGCTCCGTGGCTCTGGCTAAACCATTTTGAGCGGCACGGAGGTACGCATCTCCCGAATTAAAGGCATCTAAAGCCTCTTGGGAGAAACAAGCGTCGCGTAGAACTGTCCGGCGACGCCTGTGGTTCATGGCACTCTCCACTTCAGAATTTGTGGCAGACAGCCTGTCCGCATCCTCTGTCGGAGGAGCGTCCGGTGCGCGCCCTGTGCTCGCCT
This sequence comes from Triticum urartu, assembly GCF_003073215.2. Classification (NCBI taxonomy): domain Eukaryota; kingdom Viridiplantae; phylum Streptophyta; class Magnoliopsida; order Poales; family Poaceae; genus Triticum; species Triticum urartu. The sequence continues at coordinate 2,086 of NW_024113258.1, read as the reverse complement.
CCGCTTCTTGGCCAGACGTTGGAGCCTGGCTGGTGGGGGCGCGATTGGCAACCTCTCCGTATGTTGTCCGGCGAGGTCTCTTCGTTCTGAAGATAGCACGAATGTTAATATGCCCTGACAGAATAACACCAGGGAAACAGAGGGTGCGCTGTCCCTTTGCGCCGGCATCTCAGTTCGGACTGCATTCCTTTTTGCCCATGGGGTCCTGCGGCCCCTCGTTGGCTAGCCGCCGCAGGGTCGGCCTCCTGCCTCGGAAATCTCCACTGCAAAACACGGTTGTCGTCAGAAAACACGGAATCTGAGAGTGGAATCTCTCTCAAGGGAATGAGACTCCGGTTTTTGTCACCTGGGAGGCCGGGATTAACCCTGGGTAATCAGCCGTGATGGCTACCAAGGTATTGTCCTTGCTTAGCTGATGGAACACCCCGTCGATAAGCTCCACCGATATGTCCGGGTCCTCTTCGGAGTCCGGATCGAGGGACCGTTCTGGGTCCTCGGGCTGTGGAGGGGGGCTGTTTATATCCTTTACCCCCTGTCGCAGTTCATGCACTGAAGTCGTTAGACTACATATCTAACCATTGGAGTCGAGGAGCGCTACATTACAAAAATCGGACATTATTCCTACAGGTACACAGGATTTGGAGAAGAACCCGCCTTGCAATGCCGAACAATCTGCGTGCCGGACTCGTCGTCATTGAAGCCTGTTCGGGGGCTACTGAGGGAGTCCTGGATTAGCGGTGTTCGGGTAGCCGGACTATACCTTCAACCGGACTCCTGGACTATGAAGATACAATATTGAAGACTTCGTCCCGTGTCCGGATGGGACTTTCCTTGGCGTGGAAGGCAAGCTTGGCGATGCGGATATTCAAGATCTCCTACCATTGTAACCGACTCTGTGTAACCCTAACCCTATCCGGTGTCTATATAAACCGGAGGGTTGTAGTCCGTAGGCAATCAACTCCATATACAACAATCATACCATAGGCTAGCTTCTAGGGTTTAGCCTCCTTGATCTCGTGGTAGATCTACTCTTGTACTACCCATATCATCAATATTAATCAAGCAGGAACGGGTTTTACCTCCATCAAGAGGGCCCGAACCTGGGTAAAACATCGTGTTCCCTGCCTCCTGTTACCATCCGGCCTAGACGCACAGTTGGACCCCCTACCCGAGATCCGCCGGTTTTGACACCGACATTGGTGCTTTCATTGAGAGTTCCTCGTGCCGTCACAATCAGGAAGGATGCTCCTCCCGTCTTTAAATAGGCGCCATTGCTAAGGGAGCCTTGGCTGTCGGCCAAACCCTCCGGCTAGGTGGTTTCCTCATGACCGCCTGTTCGGCTGTTGCGCCGACGGTGACCTCTCGGGTCATCAAAAGCAACCTACACGTCAGCTCGGAGCTCGTCGAGCAGCTAGATCCAATGGAGCTCTCTTCCGTAAACGAGCTCTTGGATCGCATCGCCGCCCTGGGGGTCGCTACGGATTACGACCAGGTTGGGCTTAAACCCGATCTAAGAGAAATTAACTCTCCCCAAGTCACCCACCACGTTGCCGTGGTAGAGGCGCAGTGCGGCGACCCTTCATCTATTTTAAGGACTAGCTACGTCCGAATTCCCGACTCCTCCAAGCCGGATACCCGCGAGGAGGATGTAACTCAAGACCTGAGCTTAGGATCAGGCAACGGGCCTAGATTCATTGGACAACATCCAAGAATCCGAACTTCAGAGTTCGGAAACTCTTCGGCCTCCGAATCTTGGATTGGGTGAGGTTTCAGATTCAACGACACCCGCCCACCCGAACATAAGCGATCTCTCCCAAATCAGGCAGAGGCCCGAGGAAACAGTACATCATTACTGGGCCAGATTCCTCCTGGTTATGAACAGGATAAAGGATTGCCGCGAGGGAGACGCAATCTCAATTTTCTGCAGTAATTGCACGGACAAGGGAATCCTTAACGCCGTAAGTCGTCGTGATATTACACGCTTCGCTGACTTGGCGTCCATAGTACAAAAATACTGTGCGATGGAAAGCGCCTGGAAAACCGAAATAAAATTTTGGGATAATCCGGCCTTGAAGTAATCCCGTCC
>NW_024113257.1:0-165741 GCF_003073215.2 Triticum urartu | reverse complement strand
GATGCCCATGGCACTCCAAGGTAAAATTAAAGGACACCAAAAAGCCTAAGCTTGGGGATGCCCCGGAAGGCATCCCCTCTTTCGTCTTCGTCTTTCGGTAACTTTACTTGGAGCTATATTTTTATTCACCGCATGATATGTGTTTTGCTTGGAGCGTCTTGTATGATTTGAGTCTTTGCTTTTTAGTTTACCAAAATCATCCTTGCTGTACGCACCTTTTGATAGAGACTCACATGATTTTAAATTTATTAGAATACTCTATGTGCTTCACTTATATCTTTTGAGCTATATAGTTTTTGCTCTAGTGTGTCACTTATATCTTTTATTGCACGGCGGTGGTTTTATTTTATAGAAATAGTTGATCTCTCATGCTTCACCTAAATTATTTTGAGAGTCCCTTAGAACAAGATGGAAATTTGCTTTTAGGAATAATATAAAAACTTTCATACAGGTGCATTGAATACTATGATAAGTTTGATACTTGATAATTGTTTTGAGATATGGAGATGGTGATATTAGAGTCATGCTAGTTGAGTAGTTGTGAATTTGAGAAATACATGTGTTGAAGTTTATGATTCCCGTAGCATGCACGTATGGTGAACCGTTATGTGATGAAGTCGGAAAATGATTTATTTATTGACTGTCTTCCTTATGAGTGGCGGTCGGGGACGAGCGATGGTCTTCTCCTACCAATCTATCCCCCTAGGAGCATGCGCGTAATACTTTGTTTCGATAACTAATAGATTTTTGCAATAAGTATGTGGGTTCTTTATGACTAATGTTGAGTCCATGGATTATACACACTCTCACCCTTCCACCATTGCTAGCCTCTCTAGTATCGCGCAACTTTCGCCGGTACCATAAACCCACCATATACCTTCCTCAAAACAAGCACCATACCTACCTATTATGGCATTTCCATAGCCATTCCGAGATATATTGTCATGCAACTTTCCACCGTTCCGTTATTATGACACGCTTCATCATTGTCATATTGCTTGCATGATCATGTAGTTGACATCGTATTTGTGGCAAAGCCACCGTTCATAATTCTTCATACATGTCACTCATGCATCACTGCACATCCCGGTACACCGCCGGAGGCATTCACATAGAGTCATATTTTGTTCTAAGTATTGAGTTGTAATTCTTGAGTTGTAAGTAAATTAAAGTGTGATGATCATCATTATTAGAGCATTGTCCAAGTGAGGAAAGGATGATGGAGACTGTGATTCCCCCACAAGTCGGGATGAGACTCCGGAGAAAAAAGAAAAAAGAAAAAAAGAGGCCAAAAAGAAAAAAAGAAAGAAGGCCCAAATAAAAAAACAAAAATGAGAGAAAAAGAGAGAAGGGACAATGTTACTATCCTTTTTCCACACTTGTGCTTCAAAGTAGCACCATGATCTTCATGATAGAGAGTCTCCTATGTTATCACTTTTATATACTAGTGGGAATTTTAAATTATAGAACTTGGCTTGTATATTCCAATGATGGGCTTCCTCAAAATTTCCCTAGGTCTTCATGAGCAAGCAAGTTGGATGCACACCCACTTAGTTTCTTTTGTTGAGCTTTCATACACTTATAGCTCTAGTGCATCCGTTGCATGGCAATCCCTACTCACTCACATTGATATCTATTAATGGGCATCTCCATAGCCCGTTGACACGCCTAGTTGATGTGAGCCTATCTTCTCCTTTTTGTCTTCTCCACAACCACCATTCTATTCCTCATATAGTGCTATATCCATGGCTCACGCTCATGTATTGCGTGAAGATTGAAAAAGTTTGAGAACATCAAACGTATGAAACAATTGATTGGCTTGTCATCGGGGTTGTGCATGATTTAAATATTTTGTGTGGTGAAGATAGAGCATAGCCAGACTATACGATTTTGTAGGGATAACTTTCTTTAGCCATGTTATTTTGAGAAGACATGATTGCTTAGTTAGTATACTTGAAGTATTATTGTTTTTATGTCAATATTAAACATTTATCTTGAATCTTTCGGATCTGAACATTCATGCCACAATAAAGAAAAATTACATTGAGAAATATATTAGGAAGCATTCCACATCAAAAATTCTTTTTTTTCATTTACCTACTCAAGGACGAGCAGGAATTAAGCTTGGGGATGCTTGACGTATCTATAATTTTTGATTGCTCCTTGCTATTATATTATCTATTTTGGATGTTAATGGGATTTATTTTACACTTTTATATCATTTTTGGGACTAACCTACTAACCGGAGGCCCAGCCCAAATTGCTGTTTTTTGCCTATTTTAGATTTTCGTCGAAAAGGAATATCAAATGGAGTCCAAACGGAATGAAACCTTCAGGGACGTGATTTTCTCAACAAACGTGATCCAGGAGACTTGGAGTGGGCGTCAAGAAACAATCGAGGAGGCCACGAGGCAGGGGGCGCGCCTACCCCCGTGGGCGCGCCCTCCACCCTCGTGGGCCCCTAGTTGCTCCCCCAACGTACTTCTTCCTCCTATATATATCCACGTAACCCCCAAACATCCAGGAGCACCACGAAAACCTAATTCCACTGCCGCAACCTTCTGTACCCGAGAGATCCCATCTTGGGGCCTTTTCCGGAGCTCCGCCGGAGGGGGCATTGATCACGGAGGGCCTCTACATCAACTCCATGGCCTCTCCGGTGATGTGTGAGTAGTTTACTTCAGACCTTCGGGTCCATAGCTAGTAGGTAGATGGCTTCTTCTCTCTCTTTGGATCTCAATACAAAGTTCTCCTCGATTCTCTTGGAGATCTATTCGATGTAATCTTCTTTTGCGGTGTGTTTGTCGAGATCCGATGAATTGTGAGTTTATGATCCAGATTGTCTATGAACAATATTTGATTCTTCTCTGAATTCTTTTATGTATGATTGGTTTATCTTTGCAAGTCCCTTCGAATAATCAGTTTGGTTTGGCCTACTAGATTGATCTTTCTTGCAATGGGAGAAGTGCTTAGCTTTGGGTTCAAGCTTGGGGTGCTCGATCCCAGTGATAGTAGGGGAAACGACACGTATTGTATTGTTGCCATCGAGGATAAAAAGATGGGGTTTATATCATATTGCATGAGTTTATCCCTCTACATCATGTCATCTTGCTTAAGGCGTTACTCTGTTCTTATGAACTTAATACTCTAGATGCATGCTAGACAGCGGTCGATGTGTGGAGTAATAGTAGTACATGTAGAATCGTTTCGATCTACTTGTCACGGACGTGATGCCTATATACATGATCATGCCTAGTTATTCTCATAATTATTCGCTTTTCTATCAATTGCTCGACAGTTATTTGTTCACCCACCGTAATACTTATGCTATCTTGAGAGAAGCCACTATTAAAACCTATGGCCCCCGGGTCTATTCTCCATCATATAAGTTTCCAATCTACTTTATTTTGCTATCTTTTACTTTCAATCTATATCATAAAAATACCAAAAATATTTATCTTATTATTATTATCTCTATCAGATCTCACTCTTGCAAGTGGTCGTGAAGGGATTGACAACCCCTTTATTGCGTTGGTTGCGAGGTTCTTATTTGTTTGTGTAGGTATGAGGTGACTCACGCATGGTCTCCTACTGGATTAATACCTTGGTTCTCAAAAACTGAGGGAAATACTTACGCTACTTTACTGCATCACCCTTTCCTCTTCAAGGGAAAACCGATGCAGTGCTCAAGATGTAGCATGTATACATGGTGGATGCACCAAAAGAGAATAGCGGTGATGCCAAGGAAGATCCAATCGAGGATAAACCTCTCGAGATACAACCAAAGCACTGGCGTCAGCGGCTCCGCTCTAAGTCACGCCGCAGCAAAGATGGCAACACTAGCACAGGAGAACATAACACTCTGGACGGTACCAAAGACAATGAAGACCCCATTGATGCAACTTCCGAACAAGATGAACGGAAAGACAAGCAAGTTAGCCCTGATGAACAGGCCGCACACGAAGTCTCGGAGGACTGTAATTATCTTCCGCTCTCCGAGGATGACGCGAGCCTCAGCACCGAGGATTTTATCATGCCTAAGGAACCTCTCGAGCAGGAGCGCTTCAAATGCCAGCTAATAGCCACTGCAAGGAGCCTGAAAAAGAAACAACAGCTTCAAGCTGATCAAGATCTTCTCAATGATAGATGTACTGATGTCCTGGAAGCCGAAGAAAACGACCTCAAGCACCCAGCCCAAAGTTACCCAAAGCGCAAACTGCTACCTCAGTTTGATGACGAGGCGCGGGAGCCCGTACCATCATTGCGCAATGCGGCTGACCGACCAGCACGCGGTCGGTATAAAGCGGCAACTCAAGCCGGACATAAAATAGCTCAAGGACACACATATGACCTACGGTAGGACTCAGACGGTAGAGCAGGTCAGAACAGATCAATCTATGGATCACGGGGATGTGCCCCGACACGCGATAACGGCTATCTAGCCGCACGCAACAGCCATACTCACGCCCGGGCCGAGAACCGCAGACGGACTCTATTCGAGCTGCGTCGCGACGTGGCCTGATACAGAGGCGTCGCTCACCCACTTTGCTTCACTGACGAAGTAATGGACCATGAATTCCCAGAAGGGTTTAAACCCATAAACATCGAATCATACGATGGAACTACAGATCCCGCGGTATGGATTGAGGACTTTCTTCTCCATATCCACATGGCCCGCAGTGATGATCTCCACGCCATTAAATATCTACCACTAAAATTAAAGGCACCAGCTCGGCACTGGTTAAACAGCCTTCCGGAGAACTCCATTGGCAGCTGGGAAGACCTGGAAGACGCCTTTCATGATAACTTCCAAGGTACATATGTCCGGCCACCAGATGTCGATGACTTAAGTCACATCATCCAGCAGCCTGGAGAGTCAGCCAGAAAGCTCTAGACTAGGTTCTTAATTAAAAAGAACCAAATTGTCGATTGTCCGGACGCCGAAGCCCTCGCGGCCTTCAAACACAACGTCCGGGATGAATGGCTCACTCGCCACCTCGATCAAGAAAAACCAAAATCCATGACAGCCCTTCCCGCTCTAATGACCCGCTTTTGCATGAGAGAAGACAGCTGGCTCGCTCATAGGAGCAACAGCACCAGCGACCCAGGCACTTCCGAAGTCCGAGGCGGCAACGGAATGCCACGATGCAACAAACACAAGCATCGTAATAATGACGGAATAACGCAAGACACAACAGTTAACGCCGGATTCAGCGGCCCCAAGCTCGGTCAACGGAAAAAGCCATCCAAGGCAAACAGAGACGGACCATCCAACCTCGATAAGATACTGGATCGGCCCTGCCAGATTCATGGCACCCCCGATAAACCAGCTACTCATACTAACAGAAGATGCTGGGTCTTCAAACAAGCCGGCAAGCTAAAAGCCAAACACAAGGGGAAGGGGCCGCCCAGTGACAACGATGACGAAGAGACTCGCCAGCCGAACACCGGGGTTCAAAAGCAATTCCCCCCAGAAGTGAAAACCGTAAATATGATATATGTGACGCGCACCCCTACAAGGGAGCACACGCACGCACTACGGGACACATACGCCATAGAGCGGGTTCCCTCTAAAATTAGACATACCCGTCCCAAAGGATCGGTAGCTCTGATCATCGATCCAGTTATTGATGGGTCCCATCTCACGAAAGTCCTTATGGACGGCGGCAGTAGACTTAATCTACTGTACCAAGACACTGTCCACAAAATGGGCATTGATCCTTCTAGAATCAAACCCACGCAACAATCCTCAAGGGAGCAGTACCCGGCGTAGAAGCCCACTGCATGGGCTCCGCCACACTGGAAGTCGTTTTCGGTTCGCCAAACAACTTCCGAAGCGAGGGCTTGACCTTTGATATTGCCCCGTTCCACAGTGACTACCACGCACTAATGGGGCATACCGCTTTTGCTCAATTCAATGCGGTCATACTCTACGCCCTCGCAAAATTTCAAATGCCCGGTCCATGCGGCGTCATAACAATAAACGGAAATACGGGACACTCCTACCGAACAGGGGATTGCACTACGACCATTACAGCCGAAGCACAAAGCGGCCTCGTCAAGCCACACAATTCATCGGCCATTAAGTCGCCGGTTCCCATTAAATGGAACCAATCTGTCTCGAAGTAGAATTAGCAGTCCAGCCTCCCTCCTTCGCCTCACAATCATGCGAAGTTTGTGTCGCGCATGCATAATTATGCACTTAAGATACTCTGGCCATCGGCGGAGGCACAACACGGGCAAGCCTTCAAGCACTCCCATTTCTAACTATTCCTTTTTATCTTATCACAGGTGATGTAAAATACCGGTCATCTAACAGACTCTTTCGGAGTTCGGCTTCATACACTTACCCCAAGGTTGTTCCTGTTAAAGGCATCCTTTAACCGAGGCAAGGCAGCGCAGACGTGCGACAAGAGGTCCAAATAATTTTGTAGACTGCACTCTCTATTTTGAGCCTGTAGAAATGCCTTCTCCCTCAGCCTTCGATCACCGGCATGTCAAATGGCCTGGGTCGTGGCATTATTATTTGTAAATGGCAATTGACATATCGATCAGATACCTGTGAACATAATCCATGCCCAGTATTCGCTTTTTCCTAAAAACAAAAGCTGAATTTCTTCGGTTGTTTCACACTCGTACCTCGGCATGGGTTGCCAGGGGCTCGATATGGGAACAAATGAATTGCCGACAAGTCCGAACAACTTTATAGCACACTTCGGCATCGCGAGTTTGGCCTTATATGCATCAGCTCCGAATCATGTCTTTGGTCAATAGTTGGGTTCCCCGGCTCATGTGCTTACTACCTTACGTTCCGCTATATCGGCTAGGGTAGTAAAGGGAGAACTACTGCGATTGTGTCTCGAGGATGATCACCTCAGTAGAGAAAGCCGAAAACTGACTGTCATGATGTGGCAAGAGCTGGTCAACCACTCGATGACTTATTAGAATCTTTCGTGATTCCTCCCGTATTGCACGAAGGACCGTTCTTCTGGTCACTCATGTAACGCACCGTATTCGGATGACTGTGTACATACCAGGGGCTATATCGTAGACCCACCATCAAACTCCTATGGCTAAGTGAAAGTGCTAAAGCCCTATAGTCCAATTGCCTAGTTTGCCGCATTGACACCTCCTTCATGGACCAAGACGTTGGATCAAGAGTGATCAAATGCTTTTCCGAACACCCCCATATCTTATGCGAGGGAGCTGAAGCCGGCGACTGGAAAACTTTTAGATTATACAAAAACGGCTGCACAGGAGGAGCCACAACTTCTAGGCATAATCTTAAAATATAATAAATTTGTTTTTACAATCTCAATACATTTCACTCGAACATCATCTCTTTCGAGCACTGACCCTCTATCAAGCGGGCACCCTCTAAGACATCCTCAAAATAATACTCTGGCATATGATGCTCCTTGCCCTTGGGTGGACTTTTCGCTGCAACATCGATGGCCTTCATCTTCGCCCAGTAAGTCTTCACACGGGAAAAGGCCATCCATGCACCTTCAATGCACGTGGACCACTTAACAACGTCGATACGCGTCACCGCATCACCTAGTCGCCATACCAAACCGAAATAACTCTTCGGAATTGGCTCAGTTGGCCACAGCCGGACTACAATGTGCCGGACTACGATGTCCTTCATGGCAGAGTTGGATATCTTGTGGAGCTCGGCCCACTGGGCCATCTGTTCGTTGAGTAACAGTGGGCGCTTTGGCGTGCCGAATTGTGACCAAAAAAGCTTCTCCGTTGCATGCCCTTCCCGCGCTTCGTAAAACTGCGCCGCATCGGAGGCACTCTTCGGCAAGTCCAAAAAGGCGCCTGGGGAGCTCCACATCTGATTAAGCGGGGCATACTTCGGATCACCAAACTTAGTTTGTAATAAGAAAGGCTTACCGGCCGCTATCTCCGCAGCTTGGCGAATCTCTTCCCGAGCCGCTCTAGACTCGGATCGTGCTTCTCTTGCCTCTTGTAATTCCTTGTCAAGATCAGCTGCTTTGGCATTGTTATCCTTCTCGAGGAATTCGCACCGGACAGTGGCTTCCTTTAGCTCGCACGCCATAATGGCCATTCTCTCCTCACACTGGCGATGTGTGGTCTGTCCGGCTTCTAACTCATCAGCTGCCTTCTTGGCAGCCACATTACTTATCCGGGCTTGCTCCTTGGCTCGGGCAAGTTCAGCCCGAAGGGTCTCAACTGCGGCAGCACCATCTGCAGATACGCATGTCTCAGAACATAATTCTAGCTTCATGCATGTGTTATTATACATATTCTAACACATGCCTTGCGCCTCGTCGAGTCGCCTGTTAATAAGCGTGATGTTGTTATCCACCTCATCAAGCTTATGCTCCAGACCTGCAACCTCCGTAGCGTGGGCAGTCGTCATGGAGGTAACAGCATGTGTTTCCAGTCATTAGATTATTACCTGAGATCATCTTTTTCGATCCTCTGATTGCCTACCTTTGGGCGCCAACCAGAGTCTCAGGGGCTACTTGTTGGGGAACGTAGTAATTTCAAAAATTTCCTACGCACACGCAAGATCATGGTGATGCATAGCAACAAGAGGGGAGAGTGTTGTCCATGTACCCTTGTAGACCTAAAGCGGAAGCGTTAGCACAACGCGGTTGATGTAGTCATACGTCTTCACGATCCAACCGATCAAGTACCGAACGCACGGCACCTCCGAGTTCAGCACACGTTTAGCCCGATGACGTCCCTCGAACTCCGATCCAGCTGAGTGTTGAGGGAGAGTTTCGTCAGCACGACGGCGTGGTGACAATGATGATGTTCTACCGACGCAGGGATTCGCCTAAGCACCGCTACGATATGATCGAGGTGGATTATGGTGGAGGGGGGCACCACACACGGCTAAGGGATCAAGAGATCAATTGTTGTATCTTTGGGGTGCTCCCTGCCCCCGTATATAAAGGAGTGGAGGAGGGGGAGGGCCGGCCCTCTCTATGGCGCGCCCTAGGGGAGTCCTACTCCCACCAGGAGTAGGATTCCCCCTTTCCTAGTAGAACTAGGAGCCCTTCCAAGTAGTAGGAGTAGGAGGGAAGGAAAGGGAAGGGAAAAGGAGAAGGAAGGAAGGGGGCGCCCCCCTCCCTAGTCCAATTCGGACCAGCCCATGGGGAGGGGTGCGGCCACCCTTTGAGGCCTTTCTCTCCTTTCCCGTATGGCCCATTAAGGCCCAATACGAATTCCCGTAACTCCCCGTGTCGGTGTCAAAACCGGCGGATCTCGGGTAGGGGGTCCCGAACTGTGCGTCTAGGCCGGATGGTAACAGGAGACCAGGGACACGAAGTTTTACCCAGGTTTGGGCCCTCTTGATGGAGGTAAAACCCTACGTCCTGCTTGATTAATATTGATGATATGGGTAGTACAAGAGTAGATCTACCACGAGATCGGAGAGGCTAAACCCTAGAAGCTACCCTATGGTATGATTGTTGTTCTGTATTTTGTCCTATGGACTAAAACCCTCCGGTTTATATAGACACCGGAGAGGGTTAGGGTTACACAAAGTCGGTTACAATGGTAGGAGATCTACATATCCGTATCGCCAAGCTTGCCTTCCACGCCAAGGAAAGTCCCTTCCGGACACGGGACGAAGTCTTCAATCTTTTATCTTCATAGTCCAGGAGTCCGGCTGAAGGTATAGTCCGGCCATCCGGACACCCCCTAATCCAGGACTCCCTCAGTAGCCCCCGAACCAGGCTTCAATGACGATGAGTCCGGCGCGCAGATTGTCTTGGGCATTGCAAGGCGGGTTCTCCTCCAAATTTCGTGTACCTGTTGAATAAAGTCCGGTTTCTTGTGAATGTTGCGCTCCTTGGCTTCTACGCCCAATAATGGCCGTCTCCCACGTGTCAAACGAATATGAAAAGTCTGAGTGTTTTTACATCCACACCCTTAGCCGCATAAATGAGCCGCCCATTTAAGGGGACGAGGATTTAGATCCAAACCACACCTTCTCCCCCTCGCGAGTGTTCATCAGAGCGCATCCGACAAAGGTCCATTCCACCATGGCCAGCCGTCGCAACTCCTCCTTTCGCCCTTCCAACCCTCAGCCTGGATATTGGGAGAGATGCTCTATCCCGCATAGCGAGCTAGTGACGCTCCAGACCAAGGGATTTCTCCCCCCGGCCTATATGGTCCTGATTCGAGTCGGTATTGCCATCTATAATGGTGGAGAGCAAGCGGAGAGTGCCCCTAATCCCTCCAAAGGAGAGCGGGTATGCCTTGTCCCTTATTTAATAAGAGGGCTTGGATTTCCAATCCAACCGTTTCTTCGGGGGCTCTTGGAGTTCTATGGCCTCCAGCTACACAATCTTACGCCTGCCTCCGTATTGCATATCGCGGGCTTCGTATCCCTCTGCGAGCTGTTCTTGGGTGTTGAGGCTCATTTCGGGCTGTGGAAAGAGCTATTCTGCCTTGTGCCCCATTCTCAGAAGGGGTCAATATATCAAGTGGGCGGAGCCGAAGTGTGGCGCATCGCCGGGACCGGATATCTATCCGGAACCCCGAAGAAGGCATCTGAGGACTGGCCTTCGGAATGGTTTTACATAGAGGACGTCCCGCTGCCGGATCCTGTCCAGATCGGCCTCCCTGAGTTCGACAGTGCTCCACTAAAGAAGCGCCTAAGTTGGCGTCCACGGAGCCCTCAGAGGGAAAGTGACAAGGACGTTCATTACCTGATGGGCCGGATAAGATTGTTAGCTCATTCCGGACTGACCATGATCGGGGTCATGGCCGCATGCATCATGCGAGGGGTGCAGCCGCTACAGTATAGAGGCCACCCCATGTGGGACTTCAACGGGGAGGACGACGCCACCCGCTACGGCCGTAAGGGGCCGGATTCGGCTGCGGCTCTAACAAAGACCTTGTCCGCTTTGTACAAGGGAGAAGAGGAGGAATTTCTCCGCGTCGACCCACAGGGTGGATTTTCTATGTACAATCCCCAAGCTGGGTAAGTAGTCACATTTACTTGCCCATCCATCTTATATTCTCATTTTAAATATTCAGTCTAACGACACGCAGGAACTGCGCCAGGCTGTTAAAGAAATAAACAGCCCTCCTCCACAACCCGAGGACCCAGGACGGTCCCTCGACCCGGCCTCTCAAGAGGATCCGGACTTATCTGTGGAGCTGATTGATGGAGTGTTCCATCAATTGAGCAAGGACAACGCCTTGGTGGCCATTACGGCCGATTACCCAGGGCTAATCCCAGCCTCCCAGGTAACTGAGATCAAAGTCCCAGTACCCCAAATAGGGGTCCGCCCTCTCGTGTTTTCAGTTTCCTGATTACAACCGAGCTTTGCAGGGAAGGTTTTTGAGACGGGAGGCCAAACCTGCGGCGACAAGCCAGCGAGGGGCCGCAGGGCCCCGTGGGCAGAAAAGAGGTGCAGTCCGGACTGAGGCGTCAGCGCAAAGGTATGGCGCGCCCCCTTATCCCAAGTGTTATACCTGCAAGGCATATTAACACTCGTGCTCTCTTCAGGACAAAGGGACCCCACCGGACTATATCCGGAGAGGCTACCAATCGTGCCTCCACCAGCCAGGCTCCAAAGCCTGGTCCGGAGGTGGAGGCGAACACAAGGCGCGCACCGGACGCTCCTCCGACGGAGGATGTGGACAGGTTTTCTGCCACCCATTCTGAGGTGGAGAGTGCCATGAACCACAGGCGTCGCCGGATAATTCTTTGCGATGCTTGTTTCTCCCAATAGGCATTAGATGCCTTCAATTCGGGAGATGCGTACCTCCGTGCCGCTCAAAATGGTCTAACCAGAGCCACGGAGAAATATGTAAAAGACATACGGGTAAGAAAATTTTGGTAATTATATATATATGTATACCAGTAGCCCCCGAGACTTGAAACAGTTAGAATAACTGATTTAAGGATCATTTGTTATGCAGGTTCTTACAGAAAAGAATTCCCTACTGTCCAAGGAGCTGGAAGAGTGCAAAGCCCAACTTGAGGCCGCACTAGCCGCGGCAGGGGAGCCCAAGGAGACCCCCTCTAGTAATATACACTTCGAAAGATAAGTATTTTGCGAAGCACGGCATGGGTGCGAATCTGACAAATGAAATTGCAGATGGCGCCGGATTGAATCCGGAAAGGCAACACCTCCTACGCCAGCTGAAGGCTGGTGAGAAGGTGCTGACAAAGGTGAGGCGGGAGAAGAACGATCTCCAAGATGCCAACACCAAGCTGGGTGTCGAACTGAAAGATGTTCGTGCCCAGCTGTCAGACTCCGTTAAGGAGAATCAGCGGCTTCGGCGCGGCATATTTAGTAAGTGCTTGAATGAACCTTTGAAAAAAAAGCTCGGCCGGGAAGTCGACTAACAGAGTAATGTCTGTAGGTGTGCTAACAGGCCGTCCTGCAGAGGAGATGCCCAGTTCTACGGGTGACCTTCTTCCCGAGCTCTTGCAACTGCTCGAGCGAGTTCGGCAGGCGATGCAAGGCGTCGCCTAGGCCCTGTGGCCATCCATCTCCATGCTCGAAGGTCTTGGAGAGCTTGCGGAGAAGCTAAAGGGAGCACGGCGGCGCTTCCGATTGTGGAAGAAATCAGCCTGCCGTCAAGGCGCTAGGGAGGCCTGGGCCATGGTGAAGACGCGGTACACAAAGGCTGACCCCAACCACATGGCCAAGGTCGGTCCTGTGGGGCCCGATGGGAAGGAGATCCCTGTAAGCTTAGTATACGGCCAAGTAGAATTGGCCGCAAAGTATTCCCAGTAGGACTATAAATTAGACAGCCTGTTAGATGGTATTGAAGAGGAATACAATCAGTCAGAATGACTATGTAATTTAATTGACATTTATAATGCCTTCTAGCCGGATTGTAGATCGTTTGTCATGGCCGACCTTTTCGCTTCAGCCTCGGGACCTGACGGTCCGGAGTGTGTCCGAATTCCCATGCGGTTATATAAGAACTGGGGAATGCATGGAGACCAGGCGTAGGGGTCATTAGTGCGTGAACAGACAAGTGCCCGACTAGTTATGTTATATTACATGGTTAGTAAGAAACATCTTCCAGGGAGAATAGTTTTGTTAGGGGTTCCTTTCCCTGGGAGGCATGCCCATTCTGCGAAAAAGACGCGGGAAAAAGCATCTGGGAGCGCATAAATAAATAAGTGAAAAGATCATCTTTTAGGTCACCGACCGAATATTCCCTTAAGAACGCTAGCTTTCGGCTTCACCCAGTCTGAGGTACACATCCGGCTGATCCGGCAGTAACAATCGCAGAGGTGCTCCCTTTACCGCCTAGCCGAATAATCGGGAACGTAGGGGTAAGCACAGGAGCCAGGCAACCCAGCTTGGCCAAAACTTAAGTCATATCGATGCATATAATGGTGAAATAAAAGGTACATGCGGAAGTGTAACACATGTGTTGGGCATGAAGCCCGTATAAATAAGCTTCTGTTAAAAGAAGCCCCCGGGTTTAATGAGTGCGGATAGCACGTCATTTGATGAGCCTTTAAAGGTTATAAGATAAAGGAAGGGGAGAAGGAGAGAAATGTAAGACGGACAGTATATAAAAAATGGACAGAGGAAGGAGACGAACACAGAGTCCGGCGCTAGGCATAGAATCTTCGGAGACGGGCTGCGTTCCATGGGTTCGGCTCGAGTCGGTTATCCGATGCATCTCGCAGGCGGTACGCTCCACCAGTCAGGACTTGGTCAATTATGAAGGGACCTTCCCACTTGGGCTGGAGTTTGCCTTTTTCTTGTCCGGCAGGCGTAGAACTAGTTCGCCAACATTGTAATTTTTGGCCCGTACTTCTCTGCTTTGGTATCTTCGAGCCTGCTGTTGATAGAATGTGGAACGGGCTTTTGCCACGTCACGCTCCTCCTCCAATGCGTCCAAATTGTCCTGCCGATCGAGCTCGGCCTCTCTTTCTTCGTACATGTGCACTCGAGGTGAGTCATGAATTATGTCGCAAGGCAAAACTGCCTCTGCATCGTACACCATAGAGAATGGTGTGTATCCGATGGTGCGATTCGGCGTGGTCCATAGCCCCCAGAGTACGAAGTCGAGCTCCTCTACCTAGTGCGTGTTAGATTCCTTGAGGGACCGCACTAATCTGGGTTTGATGCCGCGCATGATAAGACCATTTGCACGTTCGACCTGGCCGTTAGTTTGTGGGTGATAGACGGAAGCATAATCGAGCTTGATGCCCATGTTTTTGCACCAGAGTTTTACCTCGTCGGCCGTAAAGTTCGTGCTGTTATCAGTGATGATGCTGTGGGGGACGCCGTAACGGTGTACAACCCCGATATAAAGTCTGTCACTGGTCCGGATTCGGCCGTCTTAACAGGCTTGGCTTCTATCCATTTGGTGAACTTATCCACCATGACCAGTAAGTATTTTTTCTTGTGGGTTTTGCCTTTAAGGGGTCCAACCATGTCAAGCCCCCAGACCGCGAAGGTCCAAGTGATGGGGATAGTTTGGAGGGCGGTGGGTGGCATATGGCTTTGGTTTGCAAAGAGCTGGCAACCGGCGCATCGTTGGACTAAGTCCTGGGCGTCTGCCCGGGCCGTCGGCCAATAAAAGCCTGTACGGAAGGCCTTGCTTACAAGGGACCGAGCTGCAGCGTGATGACCGCTGAGTCCGGCATGAATTTTAGCCAGGAAGTTCCGCCCTTCCTCTTCGGAGATGCACCTTTGAAGGACTCCGGTAGTGCTTTTCTTATAAAGCTCTCCCTCGTGGACTTCGTAGGCTTTGGATCGCCGCACTATGCAGCGTGCCTCATTTTGGTCCTCGGGGAGTTCCTGCCTAGTAAGGTAGGCAAGGAATGGTTCTGTCCACGGGGCGATGACGGCCATTATTACGTGAGCTGAAGGTGTTATTTCATTGGCAGAGCCTCCGATTGTGTCAGAATGTTCGGTGCCAGGCAGTGCGGTTGGGTCCGGGCTGTTATTGTTCGGCTCCCCTTCCCATACTACGGATGGCTTGAACAGCCTTTCCAAGAAGATGTTGGGGGGACTACATCGCGTTTTGCGCCGATGCGTGCCAGGACATCTGCCGCCTGATTATTTTCCCGGGCTATATGGTGAAATTCAAGCCCTTCGAACCGAGCTGGTGTTTTTAGAACGGCGTTGCGGTAAGCTGCCATTTTTGGATCCTTGGCATCGAAGTCTCCATTTATTTGGGATATTGCGAGGTTCGAGTCCCCGCGCACCTCTAGGCGTTGAATGCCCATGGATACTGCCATCCGGAGACCATGTAAAAGGGCCTCATATTCGGCTGCATTGTTGGAGTTTGTGTACATAATCTGGAGTAGATATTGAACTGTGTCTCCTGTGGGGGACGTCAAAACGACGTCAGCCCCTAGTCCGGCCAACATCTTGGAGCCATCGAAATGCATGATCCAATTTGAATATGTGCCGTACTCTTTAGGGAGTTCGGCCTCCGTCCATTCTGCGACGAAGTCGGCCAAAACTTGCGACTTGATGGCTCGCCGTGGCTTATAAGTTATGTCGAACGGGAGGAGCTCAATGGCCCATTCTGCAATCCGGCCTATTGCGTCACGGTTGTTTATAATATCGTTAAGTGGTACTTCCGAGGCTACTATTATTGAACACTCTTGAAAGTAGTGTTGTAGCTTCCGGGATGCCATGAATACCGCGTAAGCAATCTTTTGATAATGCGGGTACCGTGATTTGCACGGAGTGAGGACAGTGGACACATAATAGACCGGCTTTTTAAGGGGGAATTTGTGTCCGTCCGTTTCTCGTTCGACGACGAGCACTGCGCTTACAACCTGATGTGTTGCTGCAATGTACAATAGCATTGGTTCGCCAATGTTTGGCGTGGCCAGAACTGGGTTTGTTGCCAATATGGCTTTTATTTCGTCGAGTCCGGCCGTGGCTGCATCCGTCCATTCGAAGTGTTTGGTGCGCCGAAGGAGGCGGTAAAGGGGTAGGGCCTTTTCTCCCAAGCGGGAGATAAAGCGGCTTAGAGCCGCCACGCATCCGGTTAACTTTTGTATTTGTTTGAGGTCCTTTGGGATATCCAATTGTGACAGAGCTCGGATCTTGGCTGGATTTGCTTCAATTCCTCTACCGGATACAATGAAGCCCAAGAGCTTTCCGGCTGGAACGCCGAAAACGCATTTTTCCGGGTTGAGCTTGATGTCGTATGTTCGGAGGTTATCAAATGTGAGCCTTAAGTCGTCTACTAGAGATTCGACATGTCTTGTTTTGACGACCACATCATCTACATATGCCTCCACTGTTTTGCCGACCTGGTTTGCCACACATGTCTGAATCATGCGCTGATATGTTGCGCCGACGTTTTTGAGCCCGAAGGGCATTGTGCTGAAGCAGAATGGGCCGTATGGTGTGATAAATGCCGCTGCGGCTTGGTCTGATTCTGCCATCTTGATTTGATGGTAGCCGGAATATGCGTCGAGGAAACACAACGAATCATGTCCTGCGGTAGCGTCGATAATTTGATCGATGCGGGGGAGGGGGAAGGGATCCTTTGGGCAAGCTTTGTTAAGGTCTTTAAAATCAACGCACAGGCGCTAGGATTTGTCCTTCTTTGGTACCATCACCAGGTTTGCGAGCCAGTCCGGATGTTTTATATCTTTGATGAATCCGGCCTCCAATAGCTTTGCTAGCTCCTCTCCCATGGCCTGTCTCTTGGGTTCGGAAAAACGCCGAAGAGCTTGTTTGACACGTTTGAATCCTTTTAGGATATTTAAGCTGTGCTCGGCCAGCCTGCGTGGGATTCTTGGCATGTCTGAAGGGTGCCAGGCGAAAATGTCCCAGTTCTCTCATAGGAACTCTCGTAGTGCGGCTTCTACATCAGGGTTTAACTGTGCCCCGATGGAACCTGTTTTGTTGGGGTCCGTTGGATGGACCTGGAATTTGACTATTTCGTCCGCCGGTTTAAAGCAGGTGGACTTGGATCTTTTGTCGAGTACCACATCGTCCCTATTCACCATGGAGCGCAGCGTAGTCAGTTCCTCAGCCGCTAGGGCTTCGGATAGTGCCTCGAGGGCCAGTGCGGCTGTCTTGTTTTCGGCGCGGAGTGCTATGTCCGGATCACTAGCGAGAGTGATGATCCCGTTAGGCCCGGGCATCTTGAGCTTCATGTACCCGTAATGGGGTATTGCTTGGAAGATTGTAAACGCTTCCCGCCCTAGCAGAGCGTGATAACCGCTGCTGAACGGAGCCACATGGAACGTGACCTCTTCGGACCTGTAATTACCCGGCGTGCCGAACACCACATCTAGTGTGATTTTTCCTGTACAGCGCGCTTCCCGACTGGGGATTATTCCTCTAAAGGTTGTGCTGCTTCGCTCAATGCGGTTCCAGTCTATTTCCATTTTTTGAAGGGTTTCCTCATAAATGAGGTTCAATCCGCTACCGCTGTCCATGAGTACCTTGGTAAGACAAAAGCCGTCCACTATTGGACTGAGGACCAATGCGGCTGGTGCTCGGGCTGTTCGGAATTTAGGTTCATCACTGTCGTTAAAGGTAATAGCCGTGTCACTCCATGGGTTTATTGTTTCTACTTGTAGACTTCGGCAAGGCTGCGGAGTGTCCTTTTTCGCATATTATTTGATGCGAAAGTCTCGAAGACTGTTAATACCGTATTGGTGTCTCTGGGGTGGCTTTCTGTGGCCTCCAGAATTAGGAGATCTTCGCCAATTTTGGCCACCTGTCGGAGTATCCAACATGCTCTAAGGCTGTGAGTTGGTGTGGCGTCCTCTGTACTGTGAATTTTACAGGGGCCATTAAGCCATCCTTCCAGTACGGTTCCATGCCATGTAGAGGGTTTTTGCTTTTTGGTGTTTGACCCGGGTGTCTGGCGATGATGCACCCTTTTATTTCGGACTAGGTTTGTATTCAGGGCCGGATCGTCCCAAAATTTTATTTCGGTTTTCCAGGCACTTTCCATCGCACAGTACTTTCGTACAATGGATGCCAAGTCAGCGAAACGTGTGATATCACGGCGACTTATGGCGTTGAGGATTCCCTTGTCCGTGCAATTATTGCGGAAGATTGAGATTGCGTCTTCCTCGCGGCAGTTCCTTATCATGTTCCTAACCAGGAGGAATCTGGCCCAGTAATGATGTACTATTTCTTCGGGCTATTGCCTGATTTGGGATAGATCGCTTATGTTTGGGTGGGTGGGTGGAATTAAATCCGAAGCCTCACCCAATCTGATGCTCAGAGGCCGAGGGATTTCTGAACTCAAAAATTTGGATTCCTGGATGTTGTCCAATGAATCCAGCCCGTCGCCTGACTCTAAGTTCAGGTCTTGGGTGATATCCTCCCCTCCGCGGGTATCCGGCTTGGATGGATCGGGAATCCGGACGTAGCTAGTCCTTAAGATAGATGAAGGGTCGCCGCACTATCCCTCTACCACGGCAACGTGATGGGTGACTTGGGGAGAGTTAATCTCTCTCAGATCGGGTTTAGGCCCAATCTAGTCGTAATCCGTAGCGACTCCCAGGGCGGCGATGCGATCCAAGAGCTCGTTTATGGAGGAGAGCTCCATTGGATCTAACTGCTCGGCAAGTTCTGAGCTGACATGAAGATTGTTTTCGATGGCTCGAGAGGTCATCGTCGGCGCAGAAGCCGAACAGGCGGTCATAAGAAAACCACCTAGCCGGAGGGTTTGGCCGACAGCCAAAGCTCCCTTAGCAACGGTGCCGTCTTTAAAGATGGGGCGAGGCATCCTTCCTGATGGTGACGACACAGAGGAACTCTCAATGAAAGCACCAATGTCGGTGTCAAAACCAGCAGATCTCGGGTAGGGGGTCCCGAACTGTGCGTCTAGGCCGGATGGTAACAGGAGGCAAGGGACACGAAGTTTTACCCAGGTTCGGGCCCTCTTGATGGAGGTAAAACCCTACGTCCTGCTTGATTAATATTGATGATATGGGTAGTACAAGAGTAGATCTACCACGAGATCGGAGAGGCTAAACCCTAGAAGCTAGCCTATGGTATGATTGTTGTTCTGTATGTTGTCCTACGGACTAAAACCCTCCGGTTTATATAGACACCGGAGAGGGTTAGGGTCACAAAGTCGGTTACAATGGTAGGAGATCTACATATTCGTATCGCCAAGCTTGCCTTCCACGCCAAGGAAAGTCCCTTCCAGACACGGGACGAAGTCTTCAATCTTATATCTTCATAGTCTAGGAGTCCGGCTGAAGGTATAGTCCAGCCATCCGGACACCCCCTAATCCAGGACTCCCTCACCCCGGTACTCCTGAAAATACCCGAATCACTCGGAACCTTTCCGATGTCCGAATATAGTTGTCCAATATATCGATCTTTACTTCTCGACCATTTCGAGACTCCTCGTCATGTCCCCGATCTCATCCGGGACTCCGAACTCCTTAGGTACATCAAAACACATAAACTCATAATAAAACCGTCATTGAACTTTAAGCGTGCGGACCCTACGGGTTCGAGAACTATGTAGACATGACCGAGACATGTCTCCGGTCAATAACCAATAGCGGAACCTGGATGCTCATATTGGCTCCTACATATTCTATGAAGATCTTTATCGGTCAAACCGCATAACAACATACGTTGTTCCCTTTGTCATCGGTATGTTACTTGCCCGAGATTCGATCGTCGGTATCTCAATACCTAGTTCAATCTCGTTACCGGCAAGTCTCTTTACTCATTCCGTAACACATCATCCCGCAACTAACTCATTAGTTGCAATGCTTGCAAGGCTTATAGTGATGTGCATTACCGAGTGGGCCCAGAGATACCTCTCCAACAATCGGAGTGACAAATCCTAATATCGAAATACGCCAACCCAACAAGTACCTTCGGAGACACATGTAGAGCACCTTTATAATCACCCAGTTATGTTGTGACGTTTGATAGCACACAAAGTGTTCCTCCGGTAAACGGGAGTTGCATAATCTCATAGTCATAGGAACATGTATAAGTCATGAAGAAAGCAATAGCAACAAACTAAACGATCAAGTGCTATGCTAACGGAATGGGTCAAGTCAATCACATCATTCTCCTAATGATGTGATCCTGTTAATCAAATGACAACTCATGTCTATGGTTAGGAAACATAACCATCTTCGATCAACGAGCTAGTCAAGTAGAGGCATACTAGTGACACTCTGTTTGTCTATGTATTCACACATGTATTATGTTTCCAGTTAATACAATTCTAGCATGAATAATAAACATTTATCATGATATAAGGAAATAAATAATAAATTTATTATTGCCTCTAGGGCATATTTCCTTCAGTCTCCCACTTGCACTAGAGTCAATAATCTAGTTCACATCGCCATGTGATTTAACATCAATAGTTCACATCACCATGTGATTAACACCGATAGTTCACATCGTCATGTGACCAACACCCAAAGGGTTTATTAGAGTCAATAATCTAGTTCACATCGCTATGTGATTAATACCCAAAGAGTACTAAGGTGTGATCATGTTTTGCTTGTGAGGGAAGTTTAGTCAATGGGTCTGCTACATTCAGATCCGTATGTATTTTGCAAATTTCTATGTCAACAATGCTCTGCACGGAGCTACTCTAGCTAATTGCTCCCACTTTCAATATGTATCCAGATTGAGACTTTGAGTCATCTGGATCAGTGTCAAAACTTGCATTGACGTAACCCTTTACGATGAACCTTTTGTCACCTCCATAATCGAGAAACATATCCTTATTCCACTAAGGATAATTTTGACCAATGTCCAGTGATCTACTCCTAGATCACTATTGTACTCCCTTTCCAAACTCAGGGCAGGGTATACAATAGGTCTGGTACATAGCATGGCATACTTTGTAGAACCTATGGCTGAGGCATAGGGAATGACTTTCATTCTCTCTCTATCTTCTGCCGTGGTTGGGTTTTGAGTCTTACTCAACTTCACACCTTGTAACATAGGCAAGAACTCCTTCTTTGACTGTTCCATTTTGAACTACTTCAAAATCTTGTCAAGGTATGTGCTCATTGAAAAACTTATCAAGCGTCTTGATCTATCTCTATAGATCTTGATGCTCAATATGTAAGCAGCTTTATAGAGGTCTTTCTTTGAAAAACTCCTTTCAAACATTCCTTTATGATTTGCAGAATAATTCTACATTATCTCTGATCAACAATATGTCATTCACATATACTTATCAGAAATGTTCTGGTGCTCCCACTCACTTTCTTGTAAATACAAACTTCACCGCAAGTCTGTATAAAACTATATGCTTTAATTAACTTATCAAAGCGTATATTCCAACTCCGAGATGCTTGCACCAGTCCATAGATGGATCGCTGGAGCTTGCATATTTTGTTAGTACCTTTAGGATTGACAAAACCTTCTGGTTGCATCATATACAACTCTTCTTTAATAAATCCATGAAGGAATGCAGTTTTGTTTATCCATTTGCCAGATTTCATAAAATGCGGCAATTGCTAACATGATTCGGACAGACTTAAGCATAGATACGAGTGAGAAACTCTCATCGTAGTCAACATCTTGAACTTGTCAAAAACCTTTTTGCGACAATTATAGCTTTGTAGATAGTAACACTACTATCAGCGTCTGTCTTCCTCTTGAAGATCCATTTAATCTCAATGGCTCGCCGATCAATGGGCAAGTCAATCAAAGTCCATACTTTGTTCTCATACATGGATCTCATCTCAGATTTCATGGCCTCAAGCCATTTCGCGGAATCTGGGCTCATCATTGCTTCCTCATAGTTCGTAGGCTCGTCATGGTCAAGTAACATGACCTCTAGAATAGGATTACCGTACCACTATGGTGCGGATCTCACTCTGGTTTACCTACGAGGTTCGGTAGCAACTTGATCTGAAGTTACATGATCATCATCATTAGCTTCCTCACTAATTGGTGTAGTAGTCATAGGAACATATTTCTGTGATGAACTACTTTCCAATAAGGGAGCAGGTATAGTTACCTCATCAAGTTCTACTTTCCTCCCACTCACTTCTTTCGAGAGAAACTCCTTCTCTAGAAAGGATCCATTCTCAGCAACGAATATCTTGCCTTCGGATCTGTGATAGAAGGTGTACCCAACATTTTATTTTTGGGTATCCTATGAAGACGCACTTCTCCGATTTGGGTTTGAGCTTATCAGGTTGAAACTTTTTCACATAAGCATTGCAACCTCAAACTTTAAGAAACGACAGCTTAGGTTTCTTGCCAAACCATAGTTCATACGGTGTCGTCTCAACGGATTTAGATGGTGCCCTATTTAACGTGAATGCAGCTGTCTCTAATGCATAACCCCAAAACGATAGTGGTAGATCGGTAAGAGACATCATAGATCGCACCATATCTAATAAAGTACGGTTATGACATTCGGACACACCATTACACTGTGGTGTTCCAGGTGGCGTGAGTAGTGAAACTATTTCATATTGTTTTAACTGAAGGCCAAACTCTTAACTCAAATATTTTACCTCTGCGATCATATCGTAGAAACTTTTATTTTCTTGTTACGATGATTCTCCACTTCACTCTGAAATTCTTTGAACTTTTCAAATGTTTCAGACTTGTGTTTCATTAAGTAGATATACTCATATCTGCTCAAATCATCTGTGAAGGTCAAAAAATAACAATACTTGCCGTGAGCCTTAACACTCATCGGACCGCATACATTAGTATGTATTGTTTCCAATAAGTCAGATGCTCGCTCCATTGTTCTGGGGAACAGGGTCTTAGTCATCTTGCCCATGAGGCATGGTTCGCAAGCATCAAGTGATTCCAAAAGTCCATCAGCATGGAGTTTCTTCATGCGCTTTACACCAATATGACCTAAACGGCAGTGCCATAAATAAATTGCACTATCATTATTAACTTTGCATCTTTTGGTTTCAATATTATGAATATGTGTATCACTACGATCGAGATCCAATGAACCATTTTCATTGGGTGTGTAACCATATAAGGTTTTATTCATGTAAACAGAACAACAATTTATTCTCTTACTTAAATGAATAACCGTATTGCAATAAAGATGATCAAATCATATTCATGCTCAACACAAACAGCAAATAACACTTATTTAGGTTCAACACTAATCCCGAAAGTATAGGGAGTGTGCAATGATGATCATATCAATCTTGGAACCACTTCCAACACACATCGTCACTTCACCCTTAACTAGTCTGTGTTCATTCTGCAACTCCCGTTTCGAGTTACTACTCTTAGCAACTGAACCAGTATCAAATACCAAGGGGTTGCTACGAACACTAGTAAAATACACATCAATAATCTGTATATCAAATATTCCTTTGTTCACTTTGCCATCCTTCTTATCCGCCAAATACTTGGGGCAGTTCTGCTTCAAGTGACCAGTCCCTTTGCAATAGAATCACTTAGTCTCAGGCTTAGGACCAGACTTGGGCTTCTTCACTTGAGCAGCAACTTGCTTGACGTTCCTCTTGAAGTTCCCCTTCTTCCCTTTGCCCTTTTCTTGAAACTAGTGGTCTTGTCTACCATCAACACTTGATATTTTTCTTGATTTCTACCTTCGTTGATTTCAGCATTACGAAGAGCTTGTGAATCATTTCCGTTATCCCTTGCATATCGTAGTTCATCATGAAGTTCTACTAACTTGGTGATGGTGACTAGAGAATTCTGTCAATCACTATCTTATCTGGAAGATTAACTCCCACTTGATTCAAGCGATTGTAATACTCAGACAATCTGAGCACATGCTCACTGGTTGAGCTATTCTCCTCCATCTTGTAGGCAAAGTACTGTCAGAGGTCTCATACCTCTCGACACGGGCATGAGTATGAAATACCAATTTCAACTCTTGGAACATCTTATATGCTCCATGGCGTTCAAAACGTCTTTGAAGCCCCGATTCTACGTCGTTAAGCATGGTGCACTAAACTATCAAGTAGTCATCATATTGAGCTAGCCAAACATTCATAACGTCTGCATCTTCTCCTGCAATAGGTCTATCACCTAGCGGTGCATTAAGGACATAATTCTTCTGTGCAGCAATGAGGATAATCCTTAGATCACGGATCCAATCCTCATCATTGCTACTAACATCTTTCAACTTAGTTTTCTCTAGGAACATATCAAAAATAAAACAGGGGAGCTAAACGCGAGCTATTGATCTACAACATAGATATGCTAATACTACCAGGACTAAGTTCATGATAAATTTAAGTTCAATTAATCATATTACTTAAGAACTCCCACTTAGAAAGACATCCCTCTAATCTTCTAAGTGATCACGTGATCCAAATCAACTAAACCATAACCGATCATCACGTGAAATGGAGTAGCTTTCAATGGTGAACATCAATATGTTGATCATATCTACTATATGATTCACGCTCGACCTTTCGGTCTCAGTGTTCCGAGGCCATATCTGCATATTCTAGGCTCGTCAAGTTTAACCTGAGTATTCTGCGTGTGCAAAACTGGCTTGCACCCGTTGTAGATGGACGTAGAGCTTATCACACCCGATCATCACGTGGTGTCTGGGCACGACGAACTTTGGCAACGGTGCATACTTAGGGAGAACACTTTTATCTTGAAATTTAGTGAGAGATCATCTTATAATGCTACCGTCAATCAAAGCAAGATAAGATGCATAAAAGATAAACATCACATGCAATCAATATAAGTGATATGATATGGCCATCATCATCTTGTGCTTGTGATCTCCATCTCCGAAGCACCGTCATGATCACCATCGTCACCGGCGCGACACCTTGATCACCATCATAGCATCGTTGTCGTCTCGCCAATCTTATGCTTCCACGACTATCGCTACCGCTTAGTGATAAAGTAAAGCATTACAGTGCAATTGCATTGCATACAATAAAGCGACAACCATATGGCTCCTGCCAGTTGCCGATAACTCGGTTACAAAACATGATCATCTCATACAATAAAATTTAGCATCATGTCTTGACCATATCACATCACAACATGCCGTGCAAAAACAAGTTAGACGTCCTCTACTTTGTTTTTGCAAGTTTTATGTGGCTGCTACGGGCTTAGCAAGAACCGTTCTTACCTACGCATCAAAACCACAACGATAGTTTGTCAAGTTGGTGATGTTTTAACTTTCGCAAGGACCGGGAGTAGCCACACTTGGTTCAACTAAAGTTGGAGAAACTGACACCCGCCAGCCACCTGTGTGCAAAGCACGTCGGTAGAACCAGTCTCGCGTAAGCGTACGCGTAATGTCGGTCCGGGCCGCTTCATCCAACAATACCGCTGAACCAAAGTATGACATGCTGGTAAGCAGTATGACTTATATCGTCCACAACTCACTTGTGTTCTACTCGTGCACAACATCAACGCATAAAACCTAGGCTCAGATTGTTGGGGAATGTAGTAATTTCAAAAATTTCCTACGCACACGCAAGATCATGGTGATGCATAGCAACGAGAGGGGAGAGTGTTGTCCACGTACCCTCGTAGACCTAAAGCGGAAGCGTTAGCACAACGCGGTTGATGTAGTCGTACGTCTTCACGATCCGACCGATCAAGTACCGAACGCACGGCACCTCCGAGTTCAGCACACATTCAACCCGATGACGTCCCTCGAACTCCGATCCAGCCGAGTGTTGAGGGAGAGTTTCGTCAGCACGACGGCGTGGTGATGATGATGATGTTCTACCGACGCAGGGCTTGGCCTAAGCATCGCTACTATATGATCGAGGTGGATTATGGTGGAGGGGGGCACCGCACATGGCTAAGGGATCAAGAGATCAATTGTTGTATCTTTGGGGTGCTCCCTGCCCCCGTATATAAAGGAGTGGAGGAGGGGGAGGGCCGGCCCTCTCTATGGCGCGCCCTAGGGGAGTCCTACTCCCATCGGGAGTAGGATTGCCCCTTTCCTAGTAGAACTAGGAGCCCTTCCAAGTAGTAGGAGTAGGAGGGAAGGAAAGGGAAGGGAAAAGGAGAAGGAAGGAAGGGGGCGCCCCCCTCCCTAGTCCAATTCGGACCAGCCCATGGGGAGGGGTGCGGCCACCCTTTGAGGCCTTTCTCTCCTTTCCTGTATGGTCCATTAAGGCCCAATACGAATTCCTGTAACTCCCCGGTACTCCCGAAAATACCCGAATCACTCGGAACCTTTCCGATGTCCGAATATAGTCGTCCAATATATCGATCTTTACGTCTCGACCATTTCGAGACTCCTCGTCATGTCCCCGATCTCATACGGGACTCCAAACTCCTTCGGTACATCAAAACACATAAACTCATAATAAAACCGTCATCGAACTTTAAGCGTGCGGACCCTACGGGTTCGAGAACTATGTAGACATGACCGAGACACGTCTCCGGTCAATAACCAATAGCGGAACCTGGATGCTCATATTGGCTCCTACATATTCTACGAAGATCTTTATCAGTCAAACCGCATAACAACATACGTTGTTCCCTTTGTCATCGGTATGTTACTTGCTCGAGATTCGATCGTCGGTATCTCAATACCTAGTTCAATCTTGTTACCGGCAAGTCTCTTTACTCGTTCCGTAACACATCATCCCGCAACTAACTCATTAGTTGCAATGCTTGCAAGGCTTATAGTGATGTGCATTACCGAGTGGGCCCAGAGATACCTCTCCGACAATCGGAGTGACAAATCCTAATCTCGAAATACGCCAACCCAACAAGTACCTTCGGAGACACCTGTAGACCACCTTTATAATCACCCAGTTATGTTGTGACGTTTGGTAGCACACAAAGTGTTCCTCCGGTAAACGGGAGTTGCATAATCTCATAGTCATAGGAACATGTATAAGTCATGAAGAAAGCAATAGCAACAAACTAAACGATCAAGTGCTATGCTAACGGAATGGGTCAAGTCAATCACATCATTCTCCTAATGATGTGATCCTGTTAATCAAATGACAACTCATGTCTATGGTTAGGAAACATAACCATCTTCGATCAACGAGCTAGTCAAGTAGAGGCATACTAGTGACACTCTGTTTGTCTATGTATTCACACATGTATTATGTTTCCGGTTAATACAATTCTAGCATGAATAATAAACATTTATCATGATATAAGGAAATAAATAATAACTTTATTATTGCCTCTAGGGCATATTTCCTTCACTACTATCTATACAAAGGTACATTTTGCGTGTAGAACACAATCGAAAATATAATATTACATACCTCAAAGCCTCTTAGCATGCCCATGAAGGCTTCATTCAATCCGCTTTTCGCGGACAGAATCCTCTCAACCACCGTACCCATCAAAGTATGATGACCATCTGAGATTGACGAATACCGTAACATGTCCGTTAGTGTATCTGGCGCATTCAGATTCCTGGAAGCAGCTATGGCAGTACAGACTCCCTTTGACTGGGTATGTTTACTCGACCCTAGAGTCGTCTCCGGCTGTAAACCGAATAGTCTGGAGCCTTTATTGTTAACCCTTACAAGGACCGCACACTTCGGACTCTGGGCGGCCGAAGTTTCACCTTGGGGCGCTGGCTCTATTATCCCCTGATCGGGAGAGACCCTCCGGGACGACGCCTCGATGTCGTCCGCCCTGTTGGGCGAGGAAGCTTGTGGAGGCGTTTCTCTTTCCATCATCTCAGGTAAGAGGTCCCCCGAGGAGGAGGATTGTTGAGGAAGACTGCATGCCGGACTACAAAACGCATATTCTAGATGTTACATTTGCAAAGAAAGAAAGAAGGAACGGGGTATGTTCAAAATATCTTTGTTCACTTACGATTCGGCTGGAGGCTTGTCCTTATGAAGGGATTGTGCGACAATAACACCTTCCGAACCTGAACCACTCGGCAGGGGCGTTTGGCCCCGCTTAGGAGCCCTTACCTCCCAACTCTTGGAGGCGGCCCTTTTCTTACTATAGGAAGAAGGGATGTCAGCTTCTCCTTCCCTTTTGTGTTCGGGAGAGGGAGCCCTAGTCTCCCCGAACACAGTGTGTGGTCACCTCCAGGATGGGAGCCGCCTTCGGCTCCCCCACTCTTCTTGCTCTCCTCTTCCCGTGGCGCTTGGTATGGCGCCGGGACCAGCATCCTTGCTAGAACGAGACTAGCTGAGTCTTCGGGAAGAGGAGCCGAACACCTGATTCGCTCTGCCTTCTTTATCCAGCCCTGGAAGAAGATGGTTTTCTCAGCATCTTATTATGAGATGCGTATATAAGTTGTGTTCGAGAATCGAGTGCTTACCGAGGTATCCGGATGGTTGCAGTCAAGGCCGATGTCCTCTGTAGTGTCCGGCAACTGTTTTCGTTTCCCAAAAAATAACTTCCACATTCCTTTGTGCGTCACACCGAAGAAGTGCTGAAGGGTCCGTGGTCCTTCTGGATTAAGCTCCCACATACGGAGGGGCCGTCTTTGGCACGGGAGGACTCAGCGGACTAGCATTACTTGAATCACGTCGATGAGTTTGGTGTTCTTCTCAAGGAGACTCCGGATGGGGCTCTGTAGAGTCTGAACTTCATCGGATGATCCTCATTCCAACCCTTTATTAACCCATGATGCGAGTTGAATTGGAGGGCCAGATCGGAACGCAGGTATAGCCGCCCACTTGGTGCCACGGGGTTCAGTGATGTAAAACCATTCCCGTTGCCATAAGTCGGAAGATTCTGTGAAGGATCCTTTTAGCCAGGGAGCGTTGATAAGTTTGCCCACTGTAGCACCACCGCACTCTGCTCGTACCCCGCTGATTACCTTCGGCTTCACATTAAAGGTCTTAAGACATAAGCCAAAGTGTGGGGCAATACGGAGGAAAGCTTCGCATGTGATAATGAATGCCGAGATGTGAAGGAAGGAGTCCGGAGTTAGATCATGAAAATCTAGCCCGTAATAGAACATAAGCCCTCGAACAAAGGGGTGTAGGGCAAACCCTAGCCCTCAGAGGAAGTGGGAGATGAATACGACCCTCTCGCTGGATCTGGGAGTAGGAATAACCTGCCCTTGAGCAGGAAGCTTGTGGGGGATTTCTGCGGTCAGGTATCTGGCTGCCCGGAGCTTCGCGATGTCCTCCTCTGTGATGGAGGAGGGCACCCGCCGACCTTGAGGACTGGGGCCGGCCATGACTGGGAAGCTTGAAACAATCGAAACCTTAGGCGCTGGAGCTCGAGGTTGGAGAGGATGAGGAAAGGGTTGGCGTAACAAAGCCAGACGGGCCCTAGTCCCTTTATAAAGGCAATAAATATCAAACACCTCCTCCTCGACCTTGAAACCTGCCTATTCGTAAGGAATCATGCCAACCGGACGGTTGGAATACCCATGCCCGTGTTGATGAGGATCCCGCAATAAGGGGGCACGATCTGTGCTTTGACAAGACGTGCCAATGAAACCACATCTCGGAACGTGGAACGGTGAGCGAGAAAAAAACGGTTCGATATAATAACCAGGTGATGACGTGATATCACGTCACAGAAAAATTGTCAGCAGATTGGACTCGTGAAATATTATATTCTCTGCAGTGGCGTGTGGAACTTGTTTTGCAGATCTGGACATGATCTTTGTGTTTGAAGACTGTGTCGAAGTATTTGGAGGAGGAACCCACCTTGCAATGCCGAAGATAATCTGCGCGTCGGACACCTCTTCATTGAAGCCTGGTTCAGGGGCTACCGAGGGACTCCTGGACTAAGGGGTCCTCGGGCGTCCGGTCTGTTGGGCATGGGCCGGACTATTGGGCCATGAAGATACAAGATGGAAGACTTTCTCCCGTGTCCGGATAGGACTCTTCTTTGCATGGACAGCAAGCCAGGCGGCCGGACATACTATTTCCTTTCTATGTAACCGACTTTGTATAACCCTATTCCCCTCCGGTGTCTATATAAATTGGAGGGTTTAGTCTGTAGGGACAATCATAATCAGATAGGCTAGACTTCTAGGGTTTTAGACATTACGATCTCATGGTAGATAAACTCCTATAACCCCTATACTCATCAATATTAATCTAGCAGGATGTAGGGTTTTACCTCCATCGAGAGGGCCCGAACCTGGGTAAACATTGTGTTCCCTGTCTCCTGTTACCATCAACCTCAGATGCACAATTCGGGACCCCCTACCCAAGATCCGCCGGTTTTGACACCGACAGTTCTCGTTCCATTGGAAGAAGAGCACCAACACCCATGGTCAAAATGTCTTGAGAGGGATCTTCTTCACCTGCATCACTTAGATCAACTTGCTCCCCATGGGAGCCATTAAATTCATCAAACACCACGTCACAAGTTTCTACAACACATTCATTGGATTTTTTGTAGACTCTATAGGCGTGAGAGCTTGATCCATAATCAACAAATATCCCCTCAATTGTTTTGGATTGAAATTTTCCTAACCATTCTGTCTTGTTGAGGATGAAACACTTGTACCCAAATACACGGAAGTACTTGACATTTGGTTTGTTCCCGGTTAGGAGCTCATATGGAGTCTTCTCCAATATCGTGCGGAGGAAGAGCCGGTTTGATGCATGGCATGCGGTGTTGACAACCTCGGCCCAAAAACTATGTGGTGACTTGTATTCATCCAACATGGACCGTGCCATTTCCACAAGTGTACGGTTCTTCCTCTCGGCTACAGCATTTTGTTGAGGAGTGTAGGGTGCGGAATATTGATGCTCAATCCCTTCATCACTAAAAAATTCTTCCAAGGTGTAGTTCTTGAACTCGGAGCCATTATCACTTCTTATTGCCAAAATTTCTTTGTCAAACTTGCATTGGGCTTGCTTGGCAAAATCAATGAAGGTGATCTTCATCTCGTCCTTGGACTTGAGGAGAAACACCCATGTATATCTTGAGTAATCATCAACAATGACAAGTCCATACTTTTTCCCACCAAGACTATCACATGAAGGAGGCCCAAAAAGATCCACGTGAAGAAGCTCCAAAGGCCTTGAAGTAGATACAATATTCTTGGGTGGGTACTTTGATTGATGTTGCTTCCCGGCTATGCATGCACTAAAGATACGATCTTTCTCAAAAGAAACATTGGTTAGTCCAAGGATGTGATTACCCTTTAAGAGATCTTGAAGATTTGTCATGACGACATGGGCTAGCCGGCGATGCCATAGCCACCCCTTGTCGGATTTGGCCGTTAGACAAGTTGCATGGAATGTGCTCTCTTTCAAGAAATCAACCGTGTAAAGGTTGCCATCCAACTCTCCAACAAAGGCCACTTCGAGAGTATCTCTCTTAAAGACTTTCACATCTGTTAGTCCAAATAGTGTATCATAACCAACGGAAGCCAATTGGCGAATGGAAAGCAAGTGGTATTTAAGGGATTGGACAAGCATGCCATTTGCAAGAGACATGTCATTTTTGATAGGCACCTTACCCAACCCAAGTACCTGTCCTTTTGATCCTCCACCAAACACAATGCTCATAAATGGTTGAATAGCTTCCATGAAATCGAAAAGCAATTTGCTATCTCCGGTCATATGGTTGGTACATCCACTATCGATCAACCATTTGACTCCACCAGAGAAAGCAACCTACACACAATTTATGGCTTGGTTAGAGGAACCCATTTTGCAATGGGACCTCTCAAGTTAGTCACAAGGGTCTTATGGACCCAAATAGCATAAAACCGGAATGCATTACGAGGACCAACAAATTTCGCATAAACTTCTCCATCCTTTGTTTTACAAAGTACATAGGATGGAGGCATGAACTCTTTTGGCTTGTTGAGAGTGGGCATGCCGCTGGTGGCCTTCCCACTCACAACCTTACCTTTCTCCTTGTGCCCTTCTCGTACAAATGTTTCTTTGAGAGGGGTGGTGCACTTTTGAGAAGACGTCTTCTTCTTGCTTGTGCTTGGGTCAAACACAAGCCCTTCCTTGGCAAACACCTCATTTGGCTCAATACCTCATTAAGGTTCTTTTGTCCTTGAGCACATGTCATGAGTCTTCTCTAGAGTTGTGCCTTTAGAAAACGGTTTTCCTGAAGAATAGATGTTAGGTCACCACTAGATTTAGTACAAGCATCAACATTGATAATAGGTGAGAGTAAACCTTGGCTAGAGTTTCAAGATAAGTAAGTTTGAGCGTCTCAAAACTCTTTGTAAGAAGAGTGAGCTCCTCTTCCTTAGTCTTGAGGGAAATGGATAGAAGCTCACAATCCTTAGGGAGACAAGCATGAGATTCCATAAGCTTACTTTTATCATTCATCAACTCCTTGCAAGAGTTCTTGGCCTTTTTCAAGGAGGCAAGTTTTTTTGCATGAACATCAATGTTTGCACCAATTTTTAGGCATAGTTCATCATTTCGTGCTTCCTCATATTGGACTTTCCGCTCAAGGATTTCATACTTTTCATTTTCCTTGTTGACGAGGGTTTTGAGTTCCTTAATGGTAATGGTGTGCTTACTCACCATCTCTATAAGCATACGAAACATAGTGAGCTTCTTTCCTTTAAGGGAGCACGTGAACTTATTTAGTTTAGCAAGCATAGGATCATCTAAATCATCATCATCATCACAATTATCCTCCGCATCAAGATACTCATCACAAGGAGTAGACGGAGTGAAAAGAGGAGGATTTGAACGTGGGGTTACCTTGACCTTGTCAGGAGAGTTTTGGTCCTCTCCTTCTTCTACCACAGGTAGGGTGTGTGTGCGCGCGCGTGCGTTCATAATGTGAGTGTATACGCGTATATATGAGCGCTTGTGTGTGTATTGTATTAAAAAAACCTTATCACCCCAAGTTTGTACGCAATAAATTTCTATATGGTCGCGATGTGTACAGGAAGCTCCCAGAGCAGCTAGTTAACGAGCGCTCCTTCGGGAGCCTCGCAACGATCAACGCCACTTAGCGCGCTCTCAGTCATTCGTCACGTGTCGCGCTTTGGGCGCTCCCTCCGGATTTTGTTTTTTATTTTTTGGCACGCATTTTCGGCTTTTTAAACGATTTTTTCTATTTTTTGACGTTTTGGTTTTCCACCGGTCTTCCTTAGCTTTTTGATAAAAAAATTGAAAAAAAATTGCGCGAAAAACATGTTTTTTTCCTTTCGCGAGAGTTACGATTTTGCTTCCGTGTGAGGAACGGTTTTGCTTCCGCAAGAGTCACGGCCGTGCCTCTTGGAAACGAAAAAAACGCGTTTTCTGTTTTTCTTTCTTTCGCGAGAGTCACAGTTTTGCTTCCGCGAGAGGCACAGGTGTGCTTTCGCGAGAGTCACGGCCGTGCCTCTCGGAAACGAAAAAAACGCGTTTTCTGTTTTTTTCCTTTCGCGAGAGTCACGGTTTTGCTTCTCCGAGAGGCACGGTTATGCTTTAGCGAGAGTCACGGCCGTGCCTCTCGGAAACCGGAAAAAAAACACGTTTTCTTTTTTTTTCTTTCGTGAGAGTCACGGTTTTGCTTCCGCGAGAGGCACGGTTGTGCTTTCGCGAGAGTCACGGTCGTGCCTCTCGGAAACGAAAAAAACACCTTTTCTGTTTTTTTTCCTTTCGTGAGAGTTACGATTTTGCTTCTACGAGAGGCACGGTTGTGCTTTCGCGAGAGTCACGGTCGTGCCTCCTCGGAAACGAAAAAAACGTGTTTTCTCTTTTTTTTTCCTTCCGCGGGAGTCAAGGATTTCCTTCCGCGAGAATCACGGTTGTGATTTCGTGAGAGGCATGGGCGTGTCTCTTTCGGAAAGGGAAAAAACTCGTGCTCCCGGTTCGGTTTTTTCGTTCTTCGTTTTTTCGTAAAAAAAAGTTCGTCAAAACCTAGCAACATGGGATCTAGTTTTGAAGATCTCGACGCGAGGAATCCAACGGTGAAAGCGATTCGAGATTTGGACGCATGGTTTGAGAGATAAAACATTTTGAATAAACGGATCTAGAAAAAAGGAAAAACTCCTAGGTCGCGACAAGTGGCGCTCTGCATGTGCGCCACTGGCCGCAACCAGGGGAGTTGGAGTGATCTTTGCAACAAGTACTCCTCAACTAGTGATTTCGGTCTGTATCGACTGTTATGGCGCTTTTTGCTGCTTCAGTCTGTATTTGAGTGTTGAACTAGCAAAAGAGCCCGTGCCTTGCAACGGGATAACAAAATTATGTTTCGTCACTTATCACAATTGCTCCGTCTCGTCACTGTCATCAACCTATTCATCCTTCTGCCCTTTTGCAAGTTTTATTATGTACACGGCCTTGTGGTTTCCATCGTCATACTGAGCAAATGCCAGTTAGAAAGGAGAGGCGGAGGTCAAGGCCTACTCTGAGTGTCATCTTAATAATTGGAGCCTCGATCTGTTTTACTTTCCTTGTCAGCACAATTAATGATTCTGATTTGCTTGTATCTGGGTTATATAACCAAATGCTCCTCGTGGAGTTAGTGTCCACATTCCTTGATGGTAATCATTATAGCTGCAATAGAAGGCTGTGATGTTGCATCGAATATATTTGTGTGGGATCATGCACATGGAAAATTTTGGTACCAACGACGATGAAGGGTAAAAAAGATGTAGGTTACCTACAAATATATTCAACTTGAAAAATAGCGCTTCCTTTATAAAGAGTTATAAGAGCGCTTAATTCTTTACAGAGGGAGTACGTGTCAAATAATGTATGGTCCGGTAGAAAGCATCTACTTAGATTTTGCGACATGCGTTACTGCAGGTGTTGTTGCAGTTGATGGTCAGTTAGACAACAGGCAAAGGCATGTACATCAGCTTGAGCTCTGAGTCAAAGAAGATATGTGAGTGACCGATTCGACATTGATGACCGTGTCGGCCTCCCAGCGAGAGACTTGCTTATCCTATGAGCTCCCACTCGAGGGAAGCGAGGCATGCGGAGCCAGCCTGGTTCCCAACATCTACAAGCTCCCCACCTTGTTGTAAACTTGTAGACTATGCCAAGTCACAAGTATGTTTAGGGCAATCAAAAGTTGCGGTAGCAGTACTTCTTCTCCCGGTCTCTCCATGAAGTGCATACACGTATAAATGGTATGGTCAATCACAAGATGGCCAACTCCCTACACTAATATGTGCATACGATGTGATCATCGAGGGTCCATTATACCATTGATGATTGATTGATGGAAGCAGCGGCTGAAGCGGTCAGTATAGTGGTACTAATGTACCTGGTCGAAAACGTGTTGCATGACGTCTAGATCGTTGCGTCCGCGCTCGAGGGCTGCTACTGATGGCGGCGACGGCTTTGCTGAGGCGAGCCTATTTTTTCAAGAACCGTGTTGGTCCTGATATTTTTATACATGTATATATCTAGAGTCCTGTGTCCACGTTCAACAGATTCATATGGAATATCAAAGGGAAATGAGCAAAAAAAACGTGTGTATTGTTTGTGCCTGACTCGAACGAATGTGGCGCAAAAAATTAGGTCGACGAAAGGATTTTTTAGGTATGTATGTATATTTAAAATTTATACACATTTTTCTCAGTTTTTTTTCATATATAACATGTTATATTTTGAGTTAGCGTTTGAAAGATAAATATTTCAAAGACCATTTTAATCTGTTAGACGTAAAAATTTAGGCGGACGAAAGGATTTTTTAGGTATATACGTATGTATATTTAAAACTTATACACATTTTTTCAGGGTTTTTTTCATATATAACATGTTATATTCTGAGGTAGTGTTTTTTTCTCAGGTTTTATTGTCATGTTATATTTTGAGTTAGTGTTTGAAAGATAATTTTTTTAAAGACCATTTCATATATAACATGTTATATTTTGAGTTAGTGTTTGAAAGATAAATATTTTGAGACCATTTTAATATGTCAGGAAAAAGAAACAAAAAAGTTGAAAAAGATGAGAGAGCCAGGGCTCGGTCCAGCCAATGCGCTATGGGAGTCCTTATGCTACTTTTTGGACACCGCCCGTAGATAAACCAGAGGCGAATGCCGCGAGAAAAAAACTGAATCGTTTTTCCTTACTTATAGGTAGCATTGGTGGGTAATATTTAGCAACTTTAGGGGCAAATTAGATGACGTATCATCAGAAGCAATAGATGCTTTATTATTAGGGGAGATAGTTCACGGTCCGTATCGACTATGGGCGTGTTGTTGAGGACTAATTCATGGTCGAACACATGCGGATCAGCACTGTCCTCGTCTTCCTGATGAGCACTGGCCTAACTGTTGCTTCCTCTGTTGTCACCCACACACACCGCCGTTGTCACCTATGTGTCTACCACGACCCTCCCGCACATTCTTATCTTCGTCATGGCCAGCCAAGGCGCACCGTCGTCTTCCTGCTCAACCGTCATCTGTGTCACCATGACAGGCGAAGGAATTCAAGGATAAAAGAGTGTTTTTGCTTTGTATGACCCTATCCTGCCCTCGGCCCCATGCGATGGCCGATCACTGATGATCGAAAGACAGACGAGGTTTAGCTTCTCATTATTTCCTTATTTCGCTGAAGAGCACGCATGTAACACCAATTGTACTTTTGGCCCCAACAGCTAGCCAGACCACTCGACCCAACACTCGCCCGCTGAGGCACAACCTGGGGTTAGTGCACGGAGCTCTTCCAAAGGGAGTTGGAGTTTGGCATGCAAGGTGCGTCCAAGCCGGGACTCGAATTCAGCTGATCTGGCAGCAACCACAACTGCCCAGCCAACAGGTCGACGCCCCGCCCTCACCAGTTCTGTGAGTCACGGCTTACAAAGCAGTCTGGCTTTGAAATTTTCCCCGTTTCCTTCATTGCTTGGGGAAGGGGACTATTTAGGCTCAAGGGAGAGCGAGGATAAGAACGCTATTATCGGGCGTTTACCTGAAGATGAAATCTCATACATATAGCTGAGCAAAAATCGCTATCGGTCTGTTAAGCAAACCCGCATGGCAAAACCCCAAATTACAAAATAGAGCTAACTGCAAGTAAAATCCACCTTTCTCAATGTTACACATGATGAGTTCGAGCAAGCGTGCTGTCAAATCTCAAATTATTCAATGATGCGATCATTCCTTGACCAACCCCAAAACTATAGCGACAAAATTGGCTACAGCAATTTTGGCTTCAAAGAGCGCATTGTTTTTTTACTTGTCGACGACTTCGATGAGGGTCGTCTCATAATCAGCAGGAGCCTGGAAGCCGTGGAGGTTCATCACGGTGGCGGCAACGTTGGCGAGCCCAGGTGTCTGGATGTCGGAGCGGAATCTCACTCCGGGGTGGAGACCAGGGCCTCCGATAGCAACAGGGACCTGCAAAGTTCGCAGGCAGGTCAAAACCAAGCGATAAATATCGTCACTTAAAACTGGTCTTACAGGAAGAGCATCAAAGGCCATTGCACTTACTGGCTGAAGCGTATGCGAGGTAAGAATCTGGATGCTACCGCTCTTGTCGAGCATCGGCTGGCCAGCTTTGTTCCTCTTAACCATATCCTCTGCGTTTCCATGATCAGCTGTGACAAGATAGATACCACCAACTTGCTCCACAGCATCCAAGACCATCTGTTTTCAAGGGGAACCAATGATACAGATAAGTAAAAGGCAAATGAGGTAGAATTCAGAGAATTTGTCACTGAAACTGTGCCCCAATTCAACTTTCAGGATATAGATCATGTAAACAAAACATTGAAGTTTCTTGTTTGTTCTCACCTTGACAGCTTCATCGGCAGCCTTGCAAGCAACAACTGTAGCTTCAATATCACCAGTGTGACCAACCATGTCACCGTTTGGCAGGTTAATACGCACCTACAAGCATATAACATGTTATGTAAATTTAAGGGGGCAAACCAAGGATGTCGCGTGTTACACCTTTCCAAATTCCTTACCTGGTCAAACTTCCCACTGAGGATAGCATCCCGAGTTCTCTCAGCAATTTCAAGTGCCTTCATTTTGGGCTGCTCATTGAATGTGATACCACTGTCACTGGGAATTTCTACATACTCTTCCCTGGTCTCGTCAAAGTATCCCGAACGGTTTCCATTCCAGAAAAATGTGACATGGCCAAACTTCACTGTCTCACTGTTATGAACAAATAAAAAGAACTCATAAATACAAATGTGCAGAAACATAGGATAAATTTCGAAGCACAGAACAAACTTTAGACCTCAAAACAACTGAAATAACGGTTTGCAAAAATAATAATTCCCTCACAATTATGAGAATAGGGGAGTCATAAGGTCAATAAACGCTGAATGGACTTTCAGAAAAAAGTACTCAAATGTAGATAATTTCAATTACGGACCCTGTAGTTAAGCTTTGCCCCCAGACAAACTATACTAATAGGTTCCAGAAAGTAAAACAAACCAAAGAAATCACTTTCCTATTTTGGTGATTGATATATGATTGGCAACAAATATAAAGCTTTGCATCTGACTTGTGTATTCACATTTTACACAGTACTTGACCCACATTTGTTTTCAATGGGAGTATGCTAACCTCACATAAGTAATGTTCCATGTAATCAAACACCCGAGTCATGACTAACTAATGACCAGAAATTATAGTATAGAGATGAACATGAAGAACCAAGTGCCTTAGCATTGGAACAAATAGAATGGAAAACTAGGTACTTGCCTGCAAGCGAAGGTGCGGACACCATTCTTCACCAAGTATTCACCAGATGTCCTCTCAATCAAAGGTGGGGAAACAAGGTACTTGCTTGGAAGCTTCAACTCACCATCATATTGAAGCATCCCAGCGTACTTAATTTTTGGTACACGAACACGGTCAAATTTATCAAAATCAGGAAACTCGAGTGCTTTCGCAAGCATAACCATGCGATCAGCTCTGAAATTGAAAGTCACGACTGCATCACCGTCTACTATAGGACCAACCGATTTGCCACTCTCATCAACTATCACAAAGGGGGGCAAATACTGATCATTGGCCTTGGGCTCTGCTCTTAGAGTCTTCACAGCTTCAAGTGCATTTTGGAATTTGTGTGGTGCTTCTCCAAGTACCTGGGCATCCCACCCACGCTTGACCACACTCCAGTCATTCTGCAATGCATCAAAATACATGACTTCAATTTCACCAGGAAAATGTGTATTTTTCCAACTAAAATATAACACAAAATTGCACCTCACAAAGCTAAACTATAAAATGAGAGTATACCTCGTAGCGGTCCATGGTAACATACATCCTTCCACCACCAGATGCAATCCGTGCATCAACACCCTGCTCACGAAGCTGAGCAAGATCGTTCTCAATTGTCTCTACGAAACCAACACTACTGCCATCCAAAACATCACGCCCATCAGTAAGAATGTGAAGGCGAATTCTTTTTGCTCCCCTCTCACTGGCACCTTTCACAATCAACTGAAAATAAAGTGAAACAAAACAGAGCAATTTAGTATTTGACAAATCATCACAAGACCGTCTGGCGTTCATCACAATGATTGCTAAGCTAACCTGCACTTGGTCTAGCCGGGAGTGAACGCCTCCATCACTCAACAAACCAATAAGGTGCAGAGTACCCTTATCAAAAGATTCCTTGATGTAATTGAACCCCTCGTCTTCCCAAATCTTCCCGGAAGCAAGAGCAGCATCAACAAGCTTCGCACTATAGAAATTAAGTATATAATGTAACTTAATTAGCTTTGTTGAAAACAAAATGTGAAAGAAGCATACAAGTGAAACAGAATATAATGGGACAATAGTAATTGATAAAGTCTAGCACATGGTTATGCAAACGACTCAAACAGTTAGACAGCAAACTATGTAACATAACTAAAGCAAAAAAACTAATAAGCATCCACAAGACATGGTTCCTAGCAGAGTTACAAACAATATTGACGACGATGCAAAACTAGAAGACCATATTGATACTATCAAGAATCCAGCTGAAGTCAGGTGTCCTTTTTCACTACTGTATCAGAACTTGTAACAAAAAATTGCACTGCTCGGTACTAACAGCGGAGAATACATATTTCAAAGGGGGAAAAACACATACCCTTGAGCAAAGATTCGGCCAGCTCCAAGAGCATTGTGGCCAACTTCACTGTTGCCCATGTCGTCGTCACTTGGGAGACCAACGGCAGTTCCATGAGCCTTCACTAGTCTCCACTTCTCAGGAGCACCCTAAAACGGAGTTAAGCTTAGTAATTGCTCATCTCAAGCAAAGTTAGGGGGTAAAAATTTAGCATGCAAAAAATTACAGTACATCCGAACAAGTTCAGGTTGGATGCAACATATGAATTACGGTAGTAATGTAAACAAACATTGTATCGAGACTCAAGAATTACAGTGTGCACTAGCTACGATTGCACGATATTGACACTATTTTGTATAGTGAAGGGTCCAACATTCACATCAGATTCATCATCATGCTCAAACCAGAGCAACAACTGCAATCAGGATGCTTAATCTACAGCGGGAGTGAGTATGTGACTTAATCACATTAAATCCGACAAAAGGATGCATGCAACCATAATCACATTAAATAGATGAAGGTAATATGTGCAGCTGGGCACAGGTGCGGGTAACCTACATTCTTGAGCGAATCCATGACGGGCGTCTGGGCGACATGGATGCAGTTGTACTGGTCGGGGCTGGCCTCGCCCCATCCGTCGAGCACGACGACGGCCACCGTCTTCCCCTTGGGGAGCGTGGGGTGGTCGGGGAGCGTCCAATTCGTGGTCGCCATCTCCTGCAAAATCAATCAAGCAAACCACCGCACACAAAATCAGGTCACGTGCAGCGAATCCAGGCAGATCTGCGCTAGGCGTCATTAACCCGCGCTAAATCACCAGATCGGGACGCGTATCTCGACCGAAATCGATCCCATTAGCACGAATTAAAGCGCCAAGAGCACGAATTAAAGCGTAACAACCCCCTATAACTAATCAAACGACAAAGGCTGTATTTTTCTTGCTCTAAAATTCAGATTCGATGAATAGGACCTGGGCGGTCAGATCCGGCGATTGATCGGAGGAAACTAAAAGGCAAATTTCGGCGAGCTTACGAACAGGGGAGGGGCGTCGTCGAGATCGAGAGGGGCTGTTCTCACCTTTGCTTTTTTTTCTTCGTGTGGTTTGCGGAACAAGAAGAACTTTTGGGAGAGCGGAGTGGCGGAGGATAATAGGCGAAGGCGGGGCGGCCGCGGTATTAATAAGGGGGAGGGACGGGCCACGGAGCCGTGGGGTGCGAATAATTTTAGGGTGTTGGCCAAGAAGATCTTCGGACGGCCCGATCGGCTCTGGGGGCGTCGGGTCGGGCCATCGGACGGCTGAGGAGGTGTCACCGGTCTCTTCGCCTGATTTGGTAGATGCGGTGCGCGCGACGAGATCCGTCCGCCAGTTTTATATTGGACGGT
Organism: Triticum urartu; assembly: GCF_003073215.2. Taxonomy (NCBI): domain Eukaryota; kingdom Viridiplantae; phylum Streptophyta; class Magnoliopsida; order Poales; family Poaceae; genus Triticum; species Triticum urartu. The sequence continues at coordinate 124,602 of NW_024113257.1, read as the reverse complement.
CCTGATGGGGCCGGCTGTCGCGGAGACATGTGGCTGTCACGCCGTCACGAGTCCTAGGCTCTCCACGTCAGATCGCAGGCCTCCTCTTTCTATTACTTTTGATTTTGAAAACTCATCAGGCGTGACGGCGTGCGTGAGCGTGAGGCCGTGAGTTGGATATTCTCTTTGGATGCCGTTTTCAAAATCGAATTCCCATGCTATTTTAAAATGTTTCTCCGCAAGAAAAAATGTTTTATTTTTCTGTATTGTTTCTCCAACGGGGGAAGGAGAACCGGGTTCTTTCGTGCTAATAGCCGACCACCTGTGCGATCCCTCGAAAGGACCACCCGGTTGAGCTACGTGCAAGCTTTCTCCGTGATGCGGCGTGGAAAACAGCGTGTTTACAGGACAAGTTTTTGAATCCATGGTGCTGGCCGTGGGCGGCGGAAATTAGGCAAGTCGGAGTTGGCCGGCCGCCGGGGGTCAAGAAAGAGGACTCGCGTCGCTCTCACGCACATGGGTTGGTTGGTCGCTGCACAACAAAACAGTTCGGTCGCTCTTGCGGCCCCGGCGTCCTGGGGCCCGGAAAATCCAGCGACAACCCGTCGATGCGCCCAAAGGCCGGACTCCCTCGCTTTCTCACCGCTCGCGGAACAGATTTCTTCTTCGCGCCAGATTATTAAGAGATGTCAGATCTGTCTTCAAGCTCGGCCGCGGCCGTGAGCGACATGGAGGCGATGATGAAGGAACTTGGTCTGAAGAAAGACGAATTAGAAAATGTGGTGATTGAAGCAAATGAACTTCCTGAGGAGGCTACAAGATGGATGGCTTTAGCTCGCGTTCATACGGATAAATCATATATCCAGTACTGGTTCTTCCGCAATATGCGCGGCATGGGATCTCGCGTAAGAGGTGAATTTTCGCCCGTTGGAAGAAAACCTCTACACCCTTTCAGTTCTCATGCCTAGGCGACTGGGAACGTGTGATGGAGGGGCCTTGGACCTTCAAGGGGAAAACTGTGGTAATCGCATCATATGATGGCTTCACAAAACCATCCATGATAGAGATGAACAAGGTGGAGATATGGATCCAAATCCATGATCTGCCGAAAGGGTACTTCTGCAAGATAAAATCGTTGTCCTCGACAGCGGGAGAGTTTACTTTTGCCGAGCCAAAATCTCAAGACTTTGAAGGTAACTTTTTCAGAGTCCGCATAAGAATAGATGTTGACAAGCTGCTCAAGAACGCGGTGTCACTCCTCATCAAGAGGCAGAAGGGGGTAGTCAGGGAGATTTATAGGGGCAAATATGAAAGACTCCCAGATTGATGCGTTGTGTGCGGTCATCTTGGTCACAAGTATGAGTGCGGCAATGGCATCCATCTTCCTGAAGCATTGGCGTTCAAGGATCTGCAGACCTCTTGGTTCAGAGGACCAGCGCGTGGTCCAGGTGAAGGAAGGGGCTCGGGAGGCGGCCGAGGCAGGGGTCGATCAAGCACTGGAAAAGGACGAGGGAGAGGGAATACCCAAGAACAGTAGCCCTACGAGGATGACCTCTCAATGGGCAAGCCTGGTGACTTTGAGATGGAGTACGCTGATAAAAACAGAAAAGGGGAGCCCCGCAAGCCCCAGCCACAATGAAGCCAACCACTAATCTTCAGCTAGAGGGCAACACTCTGCTTGCCCTTCCGCCTCCACCTGTGCTGGCGAGCCCCTCATCAAAACAAGAGTCAAAGAGGAACAAACAAACTCCACAGATAACTGAGAAGGGGAAGGATAAGAATTCAACAACAAACAAACCGTCTGATGCGCGATTGGCGGGCCCCAAGTGGGGTCGCACCCCGCGCAATGAGTATACTATGTTGGAACTATCGTGGGGGTGGCAAACCCGCGACAGTTCGAGAGCTTCGTGAGTATGCCTCCTCTATACTTTGTATCTTAAAAACTCAAATATAGGGATCTCGTGTTGAGAATTTAGTAGGTACTCTTGGTTTCGATAAAAGCTATGCAGTTAGTAGTTCTGGTAGAAGTGGGGGTCTTGGGATTTTTTGGAAAGATTCAATAAAAGTTGAAGTTCTTGGTTATTCAGAGTATCATATTGATGTTGCTGTGGAGGATATTGTTGATGTACAAATACGAGTGACTTTTGTCTATGGGGAGGCATAAGGCAACCAAAGGTATAAAACGTGGGACACGCTCCGAGGAATTACAGGAGTAAGCACCTTACCATGGATAGCCATGGGTGATTTCAATGAGGTAATCCATGCCCATGAGAATGATGGAGTTGGTAACCGAAGTCAGGCATAGATGGACTCGTTTCGCGATGCCTTGGATACGTGTGGGCTAACAGACATCGGATGACCTATACTAGGGTTCGACTGGATAGAGGCGTTGCTAATTCAGCTTTTGTCTTGACCTTCCCTAATGCAAATATTGAACATAAAAGTGCAGCATCGTCCGACCATATCCCTATCTTGCTCCGATTGCACGACGTGCATGCATGCAGCCGGGGCCTCCGTCCCTTTAAATACGAGTTATGCCGGGAACGCGATGAGGCACTGCCCGCAATAGTGGAGAATGGATGGGCGTGTGTGACAGGAGATTCGGTGGATTCTTTGCATGCAAAGCTGCAGGGGTTGTCGGCTGACCTGACCAATTGGGAGTATACACACTTCGGCAGCGTGAGACAAGAAATAGACCAACTGAAATGCCAGCTGTAGATCCTGCACCAGATCCCAGGCCGCACAGGGCCATGCCATGCAGAGTTGAAAGTGACTGATAGGCTCGTTGAATTATTCCACCGGGAGGAGATTTTATGGCGCCAAAGAGCAAGACTTGATTGGCTGGCTCATGGAGACAAAAGCACTTACTTTTTCCACCTCAAAGCAAGTAGACGAAGAAGGAAAAATCAAATTAAAGCACTGCAAGATGGGCAGATGACTATAGCGGTGAGATGGAGGCACTGACCACGACGTTTTATAAGGAGTTATATACCTCGGAGGGGACTCATAACATGGATCAAGTGCTACATACAGTCCCAAGAAAGGTAACTCCAGAGATGAAACAAGTCTTAAATGCACCGTATAGTGTAACGCCCTTGATGCGGCTATATCTCCTACGTGTCGAGGCACGACTTAGAGGCATAACCGCATTGAAAGCAATGTCGCAAGTTAGGCAATCTTCACAACATCCCATGTAATATAGACAATAAAAGGGGAGATACATAGTTGGCTTACACTCGCCACGTCAATCAAAGTATATAAATAGCATTACATCATCCAATCACTCATGGCCCGGCTACGGTGCCAAAATAAAAGATCAACCCGACATGCGACACGGTCCCGATCGCCCCAACTGGGCACCACTACTGATCATCAGGGAAAGACACATAGTAACAGCGTGGGTCCTCGTCGAACTCCCACTTGAGCTCAAGCGCGTCATCTGGAACGGAGTCATCAGACCCTGCATCTGGTTTGGAAGTAATCTGTGAGCCACAGGGACTCAGCAATCTCGCACCCTTGCGATCAAGACTATTTAAGCTTATAGGTAAAGCAAGGTAAAATATGTGGAGCTGCAGCAAGCGACTAGCATATATGGTGGTTAACCTGTTCGCAAAAGAGAGCGAGAAGAGAAAGGCAAAGCGCGAACGAGTAACTAAAGAACAACCTGCGGCAAGCATTACTCCAACACCGTGTTCACTTCCCGGACTCCGCCGAGAAGAGACCATCACGGTAACACACACAGTTGATTCATTTTAATTAAGTTAAGGTTCAAGTTATCTACAACCGGACATTAACAAATTCCCATCTGCCCATAACCGCGGGCACGGCTTTCGAAAGTTCAAATCCCTGCAGGGGAGTCCCAACTTAGCCCATGACAAGCTCTCACGGTCAACGAAGGAATAGACCTTCTCCCGAGACATTCCGATCAGACTCGGTATCCCGGTTCTACAAAACACTTCGACAAGTTAAAACAAATCCAGCAACACCGCCTGAATGTGCCGACAAATCCCGATAGGAGCTGCACATATCTCGTTCTCAGGGCACACTCAGATTGTCCTAGGTACGGGTAGGCCACCCCAGAGTTGCCCCTGGTGGCCACCGGCAGCTGACAGGTGGACCAACACTTAGAGGAGCACTGGCCCGGGGGGGTTAAAATAAGATGACCCTCGGGCTCCGGAAACCCAAGGGAAAAAGAGGCTAGGAGGCAAATGGTAAAACCAAGGTTGGGCATTGTTGGAAAAGCTTTATTCAAGGCGAACTATCAAGGGGTTCCCATTAGCACCCAACCGCGTAAGGAACGCAAAATCCGGGAACATAACACCGATATGACGGAAATTAGGGCGGCAAGAGTAGAACAAAACACTAGGCAAAAGGCCGAGCCTTCCCCCCTTTACCAAGTATATAGATGCATTAAGATAACAAGATAATATAATGATATCCCAACAAATAAATAATGTTCCAACAAGGAACGGTCTCCAATCTTCACCTGCAACTAGCAACGCTATAAGAGGGGCTGAGCAAAGCGGTAACATAGCCAATTAACGGTTTGCTAGGACATGGTGGGTTAGAGGTTTGACATGACAATTTGGGAGGAATGATAAGCAAGTGGTAGGCATCGTAGCATAGGCATAGCAAAAGAGCGAGCATCTAGCAAAACAAAGATAGTAGTGATTTCGAGGGTATGATCATCTTGCCTGCAAAGTTGTCAGAGTTGACTGGATCCTCGAAAGCAAACTCAACGGGCTCCTCGTTAGCGAACTCGTCTCCCGGCTCTACCCAAAAAAGACAAACAAGCAAACGGAACACAATCAACCACGTGCAAACTCAAACAACATGATGCAATCATGGTATGCTATGCGGGATGCGATATGTGATGCATATGCAAGATTTGACAAGGAATGAATGAACCTGGCCTCAACTTAGAAATCCAAGTGTGCCACTGGAAAGGTGAGATGAAAATGCTTGAAAATGATATAAAGATCACCGGAATCGGAGTCACGGTTTGGAAATGGCAAGCAATTCAAATATGACAACGGTCTGCGATATACAACAAGTAGCCATCTAAATGCAACAAGTTAAACATGCTACAACACTCAAACATGACAACAAAATACATGGCAGGGACCCATTCATGATGCTTAACAAAAGATGAACACTGAGCTACGGCCAATTCATCCATTAACAGGTTCAAACAAGCATGGCAAAAATGCATTTGGTAAACAGATTTTAGACTTAGTGAAATTAACACTTGTCTGGAATTTCAGATCAGGTAGCACACTTTGGAGCATGAAAACGATATGCTACAGGGCCTGAACATGGCAAAGTAAAGCATGGCATGGAGCTACTCAAAGAGCTTAACAAAAGTCCCTTAGTGACCTTGAGCCAAAAGGGATCGGAAAATACATTCGCAAGCATGTGAACATGGCAAAAACATAATCAGATCACAGACTTAGTGAAAAACTGGAGCATGCAAATCAGATATCAAGTAGGCATGTTTATGAGCTCGATACACTCACTACAGAGCGAGTCATGACCATCTAAGCATACACCCATCAAGAATACACATTAAACAAGCTAGACATGGCAAGAACAATAACATAGCATGCACGGATCAACTACAACATCCTCGGCAAAATCGCTAACAAGTAGACAATCTGCCCAGATTCACAAAATAGCAAAAGTAGAGCTCGATTGACTCAAACTAGGGTGCTCCATAATTGCAAACAAAGACATGGATGGATAGAGTACTACAAGATTAACAAATCATCCTTACTGATCATCCTTAAAATAGGCACGGATCACTAGGAAACAACATGAATATATGACATATTGAAATAAACAGATCAAGGACTTAGTGGAATTGCTAAGTCCCTGAAATTAGCATTAACGAATGCACCACTTTGCAAGCTTGTGCTAGTCACCACACACATCAAAAAAAAAATACATGGGTTGCACCTCTGGAAAGATGGCAAAGCATAAAACAAAATATATGTAGAGCTCAGGGGCATAACATGCACACATTAATCATGGCAAAAAAACAAATATCTAAATGGAGCAGCAGATCTGACAATTATCTCAATTAGCACTCTTCCAACAGCATTTCGGGCATCAAGATGAACTCAAATGAAAATGATGCAATGAGATGAAATGATGTGCTCTCTGAGACAAACATTTTGATATGCTATATGTCCAAAATGGAGCTACGGATGCGGAGATACAACATGATGAAAAATGCAAAAAGTTAGGGTTTCGGGGCAAAAGTCAACCGAAACGATTCCAGATCCAGCCCGAGGGTACTGTAGCAGCGGCGCGGTTCCCGAGGATGGCCGGATTCGTCGCCGGACTTGACGAAGGCGACGACGGTGGAGGCGGCCGGACGGGGGAGAGGTCGCCGGGGAGGAGTCGCGGCGGAGGGCGGCGGACTCGGGCGGCTCTTGCGCGGCGGGGGCGGCGGCCGGAGCTGCAGCAGCGGTCGCCGGCGACAAGGGAGTGCGGCGTCCGGCGAGGAGAAGTGCGGCGGCGCGAGGAGGCGAGGCAGGCCGGCAGGCGAGGTAGGTGGCGGCGGTGGGCGCACGGGCCTCGGGGGCCGGCAATGGGCCAAGCGGGCCGGCGGCGCGGGGGCGGTGAGGCGCCACGTGGTGCTACGCCACTGGTGCGGGGCGGCGGCGTGACTTCGTCCGCCCGGGACGGACGTGTCCGGCGGCGGCGCGATGAGATTTTTTAGGGTTTGGAAGGAGGGGATCCGGAATTTCGAGGAGGGGTCTATATATAGGCATAGAGGGAGCTAGGAGAGTCCAAATGAGGTGCGGTTTTCGGCCACGCGATCGTGATCGAACGCTCTAGATGATGGAGAGGGTTTTGGTGGGTTTTGGGCCAAATTGGAAGGGTGTTGGGCTGCAACACACACGAGGCCTTTTCGGTCCCTCGGTTAACCGTTGGAGCATCAAACGAAGTCCAAATGGTACGAAACTTGACAGGCGGTCTACCGGTAGTAAACCAAGGCCGCTTGGCAAGTCTCGGTCCAATCCGGAAATGTTTAATCCCCACACATGAAAGAAAGGTAGAAATGACCACCGGAGGAGAACGGAGCGCCGGAATGCAAAGCGGACAACGGGGAAAAATGCTCGGATGCATGAGATGAACACGTATGCAAATGCAATGCACATGATGACATGATATGAGATGCATGACAACGATAACAACACACAGAGACAAAAACCCGAACCCGAGAAAATAAAATAACTTAACGCCGGAAACGGCAAGAGTTGGATTACATATTAGGTAAATCATATCCGGGGTGTTACATATAGCCAAGACGAAGTTAAAACCGCTTTGTTCCAGATGTTCCCAACAAAAGCGCCGGGGCCGGATGGGTTCCCAGCCCACTTTTTCCAAAGGCATTGGGATATATGCAAAGACAAGGTAACCAAAGTGGTTCTAAAAATTGGTGAAGGAAAGGAGTTAGCCGAGAGTATCAATGAGACAGTGCTAGTTTTGATTCCGAAGATAAAAAGCCCCACACTCCTCGCTCAGTTTCGCCCAATAAGTTTATGCAATGTCCTTTACAAGATAGCATCCAAGGTGATCTCTAACCGTATAAAGGTAGTTTTACCTGATATAATATCAGAGGAGCAATCAGCCTTTGTTCCAGGGAGGTTAATCATAGATAATATCATAACAGCATATGAATGTTTACATTTTATGAAGAGGAACAAGGCAAAAATACACCAGTCATGTGCGCTGAAGCTTGACATGATGAAGGCATATGATAGACTGGAGTGGTCATACCTACGGGCAATTATGGTCAAACTTGGCTTCACCAACATATGGGTGGACATTGTGATGAGTCTGGTGACCACGGTAAAATTTTCTGTCATGTTTAATGGTAAGAGATTGGAAGAGTTTATCAAGAGGAATAAGACAAGGGGACCCAATATCTCCCTACTTGTTCTTGCTAGCAGCAGAGGGCCTGTCGTGCCTACTTAAATCTAGAAGAGAGTCATCCAACTTGCAAGGTATATAGGTGGCATCATCGGCGCCACCGGTAAACCATTTGTTATTTGCTGATGACAGTCTGCTATTTTTCAAGGCAAACGGTGAGGGAGCTAATGAGGCGAACCTGGTTTTGGATCTGTATTGTCAGGCCATAGGGCAGCACATTAATCGTGCTAAATCCTCTATTTCTTTAGCAAGGGGGTGCCAGATAGTACAAGATGGGAAGTTAAAACCAGTCTAAATGTCCAGAACGAAACTTTAAATGAAAAGTATCTTGGGATGCCATCGGACATTAGAGGGTCTAAGAATGGTGCTTTTAAATATCTCAAAGATCACCTATGGAGCAAGATTCAGGGATGGATTGTGAAGGCCCTGTCATCAGCTGGAAAGGAAGTTCTTGTTAAATTTGTCGCCCAAGCAGTGCCGGCTTTCTCTATGTCTTGTTTCAAACTCCCTAGAGGTTTATGTGAGCATTTGAACATGATGATCAGAAAGTTCTGGTGGGGTCTAAAGATGGCAAGCAGAGGACACATTGGGTATCCTGGAAAACAATGACACAACCTAAAGGTATGGGAGGTTTAGGTTTCAAAGATTTTGAGCTATTTAATCTAGCAATGCTAGCCCGCCGGGCATGGCGATTATTGCAGAATCCAGGGTCCCCAAGTGGCCGAATTTTGAAAGTTGTTTACTTCCCAAACACCATAATTCTGGAAGCTGTTTTGGGAAATCATCCAAGCCAAATCTGGATGGCTATGATAGAGGGAAGGGACACTCTGAAACTGGGTTTAATCAAACGAATTTGCAATGGAACTACAACGAACATATGGAACGATAATTGGCTGCCACGGGATGAGATGCTACACCCATACGGTTGTATCTCACATAAGCGGCCCACTCTAGTGTCCGAGCTGATTGATCCAACGTCCGCAACATGGATCAGACAACGAGTGGAGGAGGTCTTTATGCCAATGGATGTTTCGGTTATTCTCGGGATCCCCCTATGCATAAGAAATATCTCAGATTTTGGGAGTTGGAATTTCAAAAAAGAATGGCAATTTCTTGGTGAAGTCAGCTTATAGAATGCTTGTTTCAACCATGCAAAGGAGGGAGGCATGGCTTGATGGCACCGCTGGCTTGTCCCAGACGAACATGGAAGAGAAGTCATGGAAAACTCTTTGGAATACTAAGGTTCTAGGGAAGGTCAGGATGTTCTTATGGCGCCTCTCTAAACATTCGATACCCATGAACGATGTTAGGGCCCATAGACATATGACAGATTCAGCAGCATGTGGCATTTGTAGAGCTCCAGATTCATGGAAGCATTCTCTCGTCAACTGCACTATGTCACGATGCATATGGGCACTAGTTGATGACGAGTTAGCACAAAAATTAGCAGAGACCACAGAAACCAATGCCAAACAATGGATCTTTACGTTGATGGAACTATTATCTCATGACATGTTTGTCAAGCTCTCTGTTACGTTGTGGGTGACCTGGTCAGCGCGTAGGAAGGCCATCCATGAAGGCATATTTCAAATCCCCCATGCAACTTACTTGTTTATCACCCGGTTCGTCGATGAGCTATCAATTGTCTCTGAGAAGCTGAAGGAAATATGCCCTAGAGGCAATAATAAAGTCGTTATTTATATTTCCTTATATCATGATAAATATTTATTATTCATGCTAGAATTGTATTAACTGGAAACTTAGTACATGTGTGAATACATAGACAAATAGAGTGTCACTAGTATGCCTCTACTTGACTAGCTCATTGAATCAATGATGGTTATGTTTCCTAACCATAGACATGAGTTGTCATTTGATTAACGGGATCACATCATTAGAGAATGATGTGATTGACTTGACCCATCCGTTAGCTTAGCACGATAATCGTTTAGTTTGTTGCTATTTGCTTTCTCCATAACTTATACATGTTCCTATGACTATGAGATCATGCAACTCTTGAATACCGGAGGAACACTTAGTATGCTATCAAACGTCACAACGTAACTGGGTAACTATAAAGATGCTCTACAGGTGTCTCCGATGGTGTTTGTTGAGTTGGCATAGATCATGTCGGATCTCGGGTTCCGGTAAAACCCATAAGGTTCAAACACTGGGGTGCGCACGAAGATCTCCCCCTACCAACTCACGCCCTCAACCTCGCCACGATCTCAAAGGCAAGCTCGACGAACTCGCAACACAAGAGACACAAGATTTATACTGGTTCGGGCCACTGTTTCGGTGTAATACCCTACTCCAGTGTGGTGTGGTGGATTGCCTCTCGAGCTGAGGATTAACAGTACAAGGGGAAGAACAGCCTCCTGAGGTAAGGTGTTCTTGTGCTTGGTGGGTGTGAGGATGGGTTGGATCTAGTCCAAGATGAGATGACTGAGGCTCCGTTCTCCTACTGTGGTGGCTAATCCTATTTATAGAGGCCCTGGTCCTATCCCCAAATATTGAGCGGGAAGGGAGCCAACAATGGCCAATTTGAAAGGGGACAGCTAGTACAAGTTATCCTGACAAAAGCAGTCTTCGTCTGCCAAAGGCTCTGGTGGTGATGCCGCCTTGGGCTCCATGGTGACCTCCATCTTGCCGTCCTGCTGGTCTTGGTCTTGTTGCACCGATATGGAAACCTTTTCTTGACGCCTCTGTACTCCTCGCCTGCGCTTGCCTCCTTAGCACCAAAGAGGAAACAAGGACACTGTGCGCGCTGGCGCCTGCCTGGTCTCGATCGTCATGTCTCACGTCATTGGAACCTCATGAGGTTTGCCTGGCCTTGATCTCTCCGCCCCTCGCGAGCCAGCCTGGTGAGGCCGCTCCCGAGGAGGTCTTGTGTCGTCCGCCTTGCAAGGCTTGGCCCCTCGCGAGGGTCTTGAATGCTTGTTGAAGATGGGCCATACGGCCCTGCTCGTAGAGCCATGCCGTGGGCCACAGGCAGGCAAGTCTGGGGACCCCCGTTCCCAGAACACCGACAGTAGCCCCCGGGCTTAAGGCGCGCTCGGGCTTGGCTTCGAGGCGAAGCCAAAGGGCAAGTGCGGAGCGCCGCGGGCCCCAACAGCCTGTGGCCATGGTCGACGTGTGGCAGTTGATTGGACATGGGCGTCTCTGCTTCCCCACGCTGCCTTGATACCCGCCTAGCTAGGCGGCCACCGCGGTCTACACGGTTTCCCTCTCGTTGTTGCGGCGCACTCCCCAATTCTTCTGCTTCCTCGAAGCTCAGCCTCTTCCCCCGATCCAATCTGAGCTCAATGCTCCCATTGCCATGGCACTGGACCAATCGGAGAAAGGGAAGAGTCCCCTGTCCTCCGTCGAGCTACGCCCGGCCACTGAGCCTGTCATTGGCAGGTCACTGGTGCTCAACCAAGAAGCCATGGACAAGGTGTGTCCCATGCTCGCCTCCAGCTTCAATGAGTGGGGAGGGTGGTGGCTTGGCCTGCGTCTTGTGCTTGTATCGACCGGACAACCACCGAGGTCCCATTCTTCATCGGCGCCCTTTGGGCTGGCCTGGTTCCACCTTTCTCCGCCTTCTTCAACGCAGTGCTTGCCCATTATCAGATCCACATGCTGCACCTTGATCCCCAATCTATGACCCTTCTTGTCGTCTTCGCCTTTGTTTGCGAGGCCATGGTGGGCATTGCTCCTTCCGTGGCCCTTCTCCGCCACTTCTTCTCGTTGCACTTGATTGATCCTCGGCAGAGCTCGGGGTGCCTGAGCTTCCAGGCCGTGGCGGCAACGGCAGGCGCGGGGATTGACTTTGAGCTTCCACCATCCACGAGCGAGTTTTGGACACGGTGGGTATTTGTTGATGTCGGAGTGCTCAACCCTTTGCTCCATTCCCCGTTGGCGCCTGCCATTCCCAACTCCGGTTGGTGCCATCAAAGGCTCGCTGATTCGCGCCTTGTCCCTGTCTGGCTCAAGCTGAAGGGGCTAAAAGACCTTGGCGTGACTGCGCCTTTGGTGGTGAAGGAGTTCGTCCGGCGCTGGGTTGCTCCGCTTCAGCGCCATTCCCGACCAATGCGGGCCTTGCTCAGCAGCAAGGACCACATGAGACTTTAGGAGTCTGGGCTCCCCCTTGAGGCGCGGCGAACGGTGCTCAAGGTCCTGACGGGTGTCCCGTTGCCAGATGACATGCCGGTGAAGAGTTTCCTGCTGTATCGCTGCTTGAACAAGGTGGAATTTGTGGAGCGTATGCCCTCCTTCGATGAGTAGGGGCTGCGTCCAGTCGGTCTGGTGGGGCCCCGTGAGAACCCCGTCGACGTGGTTCCCCTCCTTGCCGCTGGCGTCGAGCTCGCTCCAAGTGTGGATGCAGGGGGGAGAGCACCGCTGGAGGCTGATGGCACAGGTGCCGAGGTGTTGATGCCGCCTAGGGCTCCCAAGGCGTCATCCTCGGGAACTCGTGATTCTTGCCCTGGGGCGACAGTTGAGGGGGCGATGCAGCCCGCGACTCCCGAGGCCGAGGCTCCTGAGGCCTCGGCAGGTCGCTGCGAGGCAGAGCCCGATAGCTCCCCTCAGCTTGACGCTCCCGAGGTTGCCCCTTCGAGCGCTTCTCCGGTTGTGCCTCGTGTTGGCCGCCATGTCCAGCGCTTCGGTCGGCTTTGTGTGGACTTCGAAGAGCTCCGCAAGAGGAAGGGGTCCCCAAGCCGCGGCAGCGGCACCTTCGGGCCGTTAAAACAGAGAAAGTACATCGCTGTTGACAAGTAAGTACCTTATCTTGGTGATTCTCCGCGTGTTGCTTCCCTTCCTGACGATGTCTCTTCAGGATCCCTTCTGCCAAGGCCGCGGAATCTCCTGAGAAGCAACCTCCTCTCGCCTCATTTCTCCCGCTAGACTTGAGAGCTGCAAGACCGCGCGGTGCTCACGACGTGGAGTCAACCGGGGAAGCCAGCCCGTCGACAAGGCATCTTGAGCTCACACCCTCGCCGTATTTCCTTCGCGGTCTTGCTTGGAATACAACATGTTGGGGAACGTAGTAATTTCAAAAAAAATCCTATGCACATGCAGGATCATGGTGATGCATAGCAACGAGAGGGGAGAGTGTTGTAGACCGTAAGCGGAAGCGTTTATCAATGCAGTTGATGTAGTCGTACACCTTCACGATCCATCCCGATCAAGTACCGAATGTACGGCTCCTCCTCGTTCAGCACACGTTCAGCTTGATGGCGTCCTCGCCTTCTTGATCCAGCAAGAGGGGCGAAGTAGTAGATGAGTTCCGGCAACACAACGGCGTGGTGACGGTGTTGGTGAATAACAATCTCCGCAGGGCTTCACCTAAGCACTACGAAAACTATGACAAAGGATAAACTAGAGGGGATGGGGTAGCTGGCACAGGGCTAGGTGTTTCTTGATGTGTCTTGGGTGCTAGCCCTACCCCTCTATTTATATGTTGAGCCTTGGGGTCGAAACTTGGAGTAAAAGCCTCCACAAAGTTGGTTTCACCCGAAAAGCAAGAGTCCTTCTCGGACTCCAGGGCCAAACGCCACAATCCTTGGTGTCTGGCCCAGACGCCATGGGCCTCGGCGTCTGGCCCAGGGCCAGACGCCAGGGTCTCCGGCGTTTGGCCCCCTGGCCTCCGCAAAACTCCTTTTGCACTGACTCATAGCCCCGTGGGCCTGGCCCCTTGGCCTAACCATATCATCCAATATATGAATCTTTACCTCGGGACCATTCCGGAGCTCCTCGTCATGTCCGTGATCTCATCCGGGACTCCGAACAACATTCGGTTACCAACATACATAACTCATAAATACTATATCGTCAACGAACGTTAAGCGTGCGGACCCTACGGGTTCGAGAACTATGTAGACATGACCGAGACACTTCTCTGTTCAATAACCAATAGCGGAACATGGATGCCCATATTGGCTCCTACATATTCTATGAAGATCTTTATCGGTCGAACCGCATAACAACATACGTTGTTCCCTTTGTCATCGGTATGTTACTTGCCCGAGCGATCGTCGGTATCTTAATACCTAGTTTAATCTCGTTACCGGCAAGTCTCTTTACTCGTTCTATAATACATCATCCCGCAACTAACTCATTAGTTACAATGCTTGCAAGGCTTATAGTGATGTGTATTACCGAGTGGGCCCAGAGATACCTCCCTGACAATCGGAGTGACAAATCCTAATCTCGAAATCCGCCAACCCAACAAGAACCTTTGGAGACACCTGTAGAGCACCTTTATAATCACCCAGTTACGTTGTGACGTTTGGTAGCACACAAAGTGTTCCTCCAGTAAACGGGAGTTGCATAATCTCATAGTCATAGGAACATGTATAAGTCATGAAGAAAGTAATAGCAACATACTAAATGATTAAATGCTAAGCTAACGGAATGGTCAAGTCAATCACATCATTCTCCTAATGATGTGATCCCGCTAATCAAATAACAACTCATGTCTATGGTTAGGAAACATAACCATCTTTGATCAACGAGCTAGTCAAGTAGAGGCATACTAGTGACACTATGTTTGTCTATGTATTCACACATGTATCATGTTTTCGGTTAATACAATTCTAGCATGAATAATAAACATTTATCATGATATAAGGAAATAAATAATAACTTTATTATTGCCTCTAGGGCATATTTCCTTCAGTCTCCCACTTGCACTAGAGTCAATAATCTATTTCACATCGCCATGTGATTTAATACCAATAGTTCACATCACCATGTGATTAACACCGATAGTTCACATCGTCATGTGACCAACACCCAAAGGGTTTACTAGAGTCAATAATCTAGTTCACATCGCTATGTGATTAACACCAAAAGAGTACTAAGGTGTGATCATGTTTTGCTTGTGAGATAAGTTTAGTCTACGGGTCTGCCACATTCAGATCTGTATGTATTTTGCAAATTTCTATGTCAACAATGCTCTGCACGGAGCTACTCTAGCTAATTGCTCCCACTTTCAAAATGTATCCAGATTAAGACTTTAGAGTCATCTGGATCAGTGTCAAAATTTGCATCGACGTAACCCTTTACGACGAACCTTTTGTCACCTCCATAATCGAGAAACATATCCTTATTCCACTAAGGATAATTTTTACTGTTGTCCAGTGATCTACTCCTAGATCACTATTGTACTCCCTTGCTAAACTCAGTGTAGGGTATACAATATATCTGGTACACAGCATGGCATACTTTATAGAAACTATGGCTGAGGCATAGGGAATGACTTTCATTCTATTTCTATCTTCTGCCGTGGCCGGGCTTTGAGTCTTACTCAATTTCACACCTTGTAACATAGGTAAGAACTCTTTCTTTGACTGTTCCATTTTGAATTACTTCAAAATCTTGTCAAGGTATGTACTCATTGAAAAAAACTTATCAAGCGTCTTGATCTATCTCTATAGATCTTGATGCTCAATATGTAAGTAGCTTCACCGAGGTCTTTATTGAAAAAACTCCTTTCAAATACTCCTTTATGCTTTCCAGAAAATTCTACATTATTTCCGATCAACAATATGTCATTCACATATATTTATCAGAAATGTTGTAGTGCTCCCACTCACTTTCTTGTAAAAACAGGCTTCACCACAAGTCTGTATAAAATTATATGCTTTGATCAACTCATCAAAGTATATATTCCAACTCCGAGATGCTTGCACCAGTTCATAGATGGATCGCTGGAGCTTGCTCACTTTGTTAGCATCTTTAGGATTGACAAAACCTTATGGTTGCATCATATACAACTCTTCTTTAATAAATCCATTAAGGAATGTAGTTTTCATATCCATTTGCCAGATTTCATAAAATGCGGTAACTGCTAACATGATCCGGACAAACTTTTAAGCATCGGTACGAGTGAGAAAATCTCATCGTAGTCAACACCTTGAACTTTGTCAAAAACCTTTTTTTGATAAGTCTAGCTTTGTAGATAGTAACACTACTATCAGTGTCTGCCTTCCTCTTGAAGATCCATTTATTTTCTATGGCTTGCCGATCATCGGGTAAGTCAACCAAAGTCCACACTTTGTTCTCATACATGGATCCCATCTCAGATTTCATGGCCTCAAGCCATTTTGCGGAATCTGGGCTCATCATCGCTTCCTCATAGTTCGTAGGTTCGTCATGGTCTAGTAACATGACTTCTAGAACAGGATTACCATACCACTCTGGTGTGGATCTCACTCTGGTTTACCTACGAGGTTCAGTAGTAACTTAATATGAAGTTACATGATCATCATCATTAGCTTCCTCACTAATTGGTGTAGTAGTCACAGGAACAGATTCCTGTGATGAACTACTTTCCAATAAGGGAGCAGGTACAATTACCTCATCAAGTTCTACTTTCCTCCCACTCACTTCTTTCGAGAGAAACCCCTTCTCTAGAAAGGATCCATTCTTAGCAATGAATATCTTGCGTTCGGATCTGTGATAGAAGGTGTACCCAACTGTCTCCTTTGGGTATCCTATGAAGACATATTTCTCCGATTTGGGTTTGAGCTTATCAGGATGAAACTTTTTCACATAAGCATCGCAACCCCAAACTTTAAGAAACGACAACTTTGGTTTCTTGCTAAACCATAGTTCATACGGTGTCGTCTCAACGGATTTAGATGGTGCCCTTTTAATGTGAATGCAGTTGTCTCTAATGCATAACCCCAAAACGATAGTGGTAAATCGGTAAGAGACATCATAGATTGCACTATATCAAATAAAGTACGGTTATGATGTTCGGACACACCATTACGCTGTGGTGTTCCAGGTGGCATGAGTTTGTGAAACTATTCCACATTGTTTTAATTGAAGACCAAACTCGTAACTCAAATATTTGTCTCTGCGATCAGATTGTAGAAACTTTGTTTTCTTGTTACGATGATTTTCCAAATCACTCTGAAATTCTTTGAACTTTTCAAATGTTTCAGACTTATGTGTCTTCAAGTAGATATACCCATATCTGCCCAAATCATCTGTGAAGGTCAGAAAATAACGATACCCACCGCGAGCCTCAACACTCATCGGACCTCATACATCAGCATGTATTATATCCAATAAGTCAGTTGCTCGCTCCATTGTTCTGGAGAACGGAGTCTTAGTCATCTTTGCCCATGAGTTATGGTTCGCAAGCATCAGCTGATTCATAATCAAGTGATTCCAAAAGCCCATTAGCATGGATTTTCTTCATGCGCTTTACACCAATATGACCTAAACGGCAGTGCCACAAATAAGTTGCACTATCATTATTAACTTTGCATATTTTGGCTTCAATATTATGAATATGTGTATCACTACGATCGAGATCCAAAAAACTATTTTTATTGGGTGTATGACCATCGAAGGTTTTATTCATGTAAACAGAACAACAATTATTCTCTGACTTTAAATGAATAACCGTATTGCAATAAACATGATCAAATCATATTCATGCTCAACGCAAACACTAAATAACACTATTTAGGTTCAACACTAATCCTGAAAGTATAGGGAGTGTGCGATGATGATCATATCAATCTTGGAACTACTTCCAACACACATCGTCACGTCACCCTTAACTAGTCTCTGTTCATTCTGCAACTCCCGTTTTGAGTTACTACTCTTAGCAACTGAACCAGTATCAAATACTGAGGGGTTGCTATAAACACTAGTAAATGACATATCAATAACATGTATATCAAATATAGCATTGTTCACTTTGCCATCCTTCTTATCCACCAAATACTTGGGGCAGTTCCGCTTCCAGTGAGCAGTCTCTTTGCAGTAGAAGCACTTAGTCTCATGCTTAGGTCCAGACTTGGGCTTCTTCACTTGAGCAGCAACTTGCTTGTCGTTCTTCTTGAAGTTCCCTTTCTTTCCCTTTGCCCTTTTCTTGAAACTAGTGGTCTTGTTAATCATCAACACTTGATGCTCTTTCTTGATTTCTACCTTCATCGATTTCATCATCATGAAAAGCCTGGGAATCATTTTCTTCATCCCTTGCATACTTTAGTTCATCACGAAGTTCTACTAACTTGGTGATGGTGACTAGAGAATTCTGTCAATCACTATTTTATCTGGAAGATTAACTCCCACTTGATTCAAGCAATTGTAGTACCCAGACAATCTGAGCACATGGTCACTGCTTGAGCTATTCTCCTCCATCTTTTAGCTATAGAACTTGTTGGAGACTTCATATCTCTCAACTCGGGTATTTGCTTGAAATATTAACTTCAACTCTTGGAACATCTCATATGATCCATGACGTTCAAAACGTCTTTGAAGTCTCGATTCTAAGCTGTTAAGCATGGTGCAGTAAACTATCAAGTAGTCCTCATATTGAGCTAGACAAATGTACATAACGTCTACATCTGCTCCTGCAATAGGTCTGTCACCTAGCGGTGCGTCAAGGACATAATTCTTCCATGCAGCAATGAGGATAATTCTCAGATCACGGATCCAATCCACATCATTGCTACTAACATCTTTCAACTTAGTTTTCTCTAGGAACATATCAAAAATAAAACAGAGGAGTAAAACGCGAGCTATTGATCTACAACATAGATATGCTAATACTACCAGGACTAAGTTCATAATAAATTAAAGTTCAATTAACCATATTACTTAAGAACTCCCACTTAGATAGACATCTCTCTAATCTTCTAAGCGATCACGTGATCCATATCAACTAAACCATGTCCGATCATCACGTGAGATGGAGTAGTTTTCAATGGTGAACATCACTATGTTGATCATATCTACTATATGATTGATGCTCGACCTTTCGGTCTCCAGTGTTCCGAGGCCATATCTGCATATGCTAGGCTCGTCAAGTTTAACCTGAGTATTCCGCATGTGCAAAACTGTCTTGCACCCGTTGTATTTGAACGTAGAGCTTATCACACCCGATCATCATATGGTGTCTCAGCACGAAGAACTTTTGCAACGGTGCATACTCAGGGAGAACACTTGTACCTTGAAATTTAGTGAGAGATCATCTTATAATGCTACCGTCGATCTAAGCAAGATAAGATGCATAAAAGATAAACATCACATGCAATCAATATAAGTGATATGATATGGCCATCATCATCTTGTGCTTGTGATCTCCATCTCCGAACCACCGTCATGATCACCATCGTCACCGGCGCGACACCTTGATCTCCATCATAGCATTGTTGTCGTCTCGCCAACTTATGCTTCTACGATTATCGCTACCGCTTAGTGATAAAGTAAAGCATTATAGGGCGATTGCATTGCATACAATAAAGCGACAACCATATGGCTCCTGCCAGTTGCCAATAACTCGGTTACAAAACATGATCATCTCATACAATAAAATATAGCATCATGTCTTGACCATATCACATCACAACATGCCCTGCAAAAACAAGTTAGACGCCCTCTACTTTGTTGTTGCAAGTTTTACGTGGCTGCTACGGGCTGAGCAAGAACTGTTCTTACGTACGCATCAAAACCACAACGATAGTTCGTCAATTTAGTGTTGTTTTAACCTTCTCAAGGACCGGGCGTAGCCACACTCGGTTCAACTAAAGTTGGAGAAAATGACACCCGCCAGCCACCTATGTGCAAAGCACGTCGGTAGAACCAGTCTTGTGTAAGCGTACGCGTAATGTCGGTCCGGGACGCTTCATCCAACAATACCGCCGAACCGAAGTATGACATGCTGGTAAGCAGTATGACTTGTATCGCCCACAACTCACTTGTGTTCTACTCGTGCATATAACATCTACGCATAAAACCTGGCTCGGATGCCACTGTTGGGGAACGTAGTAATTTCAAAAAAATTCCTATGCACACGCAGGATCATGGTGATGCATAGCAACGAGAGGGGAGAGTGTTGTCTACGTACACTTGTGGACCATAAGAGGAAGCGTTTATCAACGCAGTTGATGTAGTCGTACACCTTCACGATCCGTCCCGATCAAGTAGCGGCACCTCCACGTTCAACACATGTTCAGCTCAATGACGTCCTCGCCTTCTCGATCCAGCAAGAGGGGCAAAGTAGTAGATGAGTTCCGGCAGCATGATGGCGTGGTGATACGTCTCCGTCGTATCTACTTTTCCAAACACCTTTTCCCTTGTTTTGGACTCTAACTTGCATGATTTGAATGGAACTAACCCGGACTGACGCTTTTTTCAGCAGAATTACTATGGTGTTATTTATGTGCAGAAACAAACGTTCTCGGAATGACCTGAAACTTCACGGAGCAACTTTTCAGAAAATATGAAAAATACCTGCAAAAGATGAAGGCCAGGGGGCCCACCACCTCTCCACGAGGGTGGGGGCACGCCTGCCCCCGTAGGGCGTGCCCCCTACCTCGTGGGCCCCCTGTTGCCTCTCCGACTCCAACTCCAACTCCATATATTGTGTTTCGGGGAGAGAAAAATTGGAGAGAAGAAATCATCGCGTTTTACGATACGGAGCAGCCGCCAAGCCCTAAAACCTCTCAGGAGGGCTGATCTGGAGTCCGTTCGGGGCTCCGGAGAGGGGAATCCGTCGCCATCGTCATCATCAACCATCCTCCATCACCAATTTCATGATGCTCACCGCCGTGCGTGAGTAATTCCATCGTAGGCTTGCTGGACGGTGATGGGTTGGATGAGATCTATCATGTAATCGAGTTAGTTTTGTTAGGGTTTGATCCCTAGTATCCACTATGTTCTGAGATTAATGTTGCTATGACTTTGCTATGCTTATTGCTTGTCACTAGGGCCCGAGTGCCATGATTTCAGATCTGAACCTATTATGTTTTCATCAATATATGAGTGTTCTTGATCCTATCTTGCAAGTCTATAGTCACCTATTATGTGTTATGATCCGTTAAGCCCGAAGTGACAATAATCGGGATACTTAACGGTGATGACCGTAGTTTGAGGAGTTCATGTATTCACTATGTGTTAATGCTTTGTTCCGGTTCTCTATTAAAAGGAGGCTTTATATCCCTTAGTTTCCGTAAGGACCCCGCTGCCATGGGAGGGTAGGACAAAATATGTCATGCAAGTTCTTTTCCATAAGCACGTATGACTATGTTCGGAATACATGCCTACATTACATCAACGAACTGGAGCTAGTTCTGTGTCACCCTAGGTTATGACTGTTACATGAGGAACCGCATCCGGCATAATTCTCCATCACTGATCCATTGCCTACGAGCTTTCCATGTATTGTTCTCCGCTTATTTACTTTTCCATTGCTATTGCTATCATCACTATAAAATACCCAAAACATTACTTTTACTATGGTTACCTTTTGCTACCGTTATCACTACTATCATATTACTTTGCTACTAAACACTTTGCTGCAGATATTAAGTTTCCAGGTGTGGTTGAATTGACAACTCAGCTGCTAATACTTGAGAGTATTATTTGGCTCCCCTTGTGTCGAATCAATAAATTTGGGTTGAATACTTTACCCTCGAAAACTGTTGCGATCCCCTATACTTGTGGGTTTTCAAGACTATTTTCTGGCGCCGTTGCCGGGGAGCATAGCTCTATTCTTTGAGTCACTTGGGATATATATCTGCTTATCATTATGAAGAACTTGAGAGATCCAAAAACCAAGATCAATCCCTCAACTACGAGGGGAGGTAAGGAACTGCCATCTAGCTCTGCACTTGATTCACCTTCTGTTTTGAGTAAGCTTGCGACACCTACACCTGCTTCTGCTATTCGTTCTGATACGTCGCATGTTATTGATGATGCCACTTCTGCTATGCATGATACTTATGGTGAAACTACCTCTATGCCTGATACTATTGTGCCACTTAGTGATTTTCTTGATGAACAACTTGCTAGGGCTAGAGAAATTGAAAATATTGAATCTGATGATACTGATGAAAGTGATGATGAAGAATCACTTGTTATTCCTAAGGGTTATGTTTTTGATCAAGAAGCTTCTTTAGCTATTTTAGCTTGCAAAAATAGAAATGAACTCAAAAGGTTATTAGCTAAATGGAGTAAGCAATCTCTAAATGCTAGAATGAAACCTGACCCTGCTTTTGCTACTTCACCTATCTTTGTTACTGATAAGGATTATGAATTCTCTATTGATCCTGATATTATTACTTTGGTTGAATCTGATCCTTTTCATGGTTATGAATCTGAAACTGTTGTGGCACATCTTACCAAATTGAATGATATAGCCACCCTGTTCACTAACGATGAGAGAACCCGTTACTTTTACATCCTCAAAATATTTCCGTTCTCATTAAAGGGTGATGCTAAGATATGGTTTAATTCTCTTGATCATGGTTGTGTGCGTAGTCCCCAGGATATGATTTATTACTTCTCTGCTAAATATTTCCCTGCTCATAAGAAACAAGCTGCTTTAAGGGATATATATATATAATTTTGTGCAAATTGAAGAAGAGAGTCTCCCACAAGCTTGGGGGAGGCTTCTCCAATTACTTAATGCTTTGCCTGATCATCCTCTTAAAAAATGAAATACTTGATATCTTCTATAATGGACTAACCGATGCCTCCAGAGATTACCTGGATAGTTGTGCTGGTTCTGTTTTCAGGGAAAGAACACCGGATGAAGCTGAAATTCTATTGAACAATATGTTGACAAATGAAAATAATTGGACACCTCCGGAGCCAATTCCTGAGCCTATTCCTAAACCAACTCTGAAGAAGAGGGGTATTCTATTTCTCAGTCTTGAAGATATGCAAGATGCAAAGAAATCTATGAAAGAAAAAGGTATTAAAGCTGAAGATGTTAACAATTTACCTCCTATTGAAGAAATACATGGTCTTAATTTACCGCGTGTTGAAGAAACATATAATCTTAATCCATTACCTATTGAAGAAACTCATGGTCTTGATAACCCGACACAGGCAGTAAAGGTAAACTCTCTCTACAGGCATGATAAAGCTAAAATCCCATTTACTAAATTTGCTAGCCCATGCTTAGATGAGTTTAATAAATTTATGGCTAAGCAAGAAGACTTTAATGCTTATTTTGGTAGACAATTGAAATACAATTCGAATATTCTTGAACACTTGGGTGATTATATGGCTAATGTTAAAGGTGAACTTAAACTTATTAGTAAACATGCTTCTATGGTTACCACTCAAGTAGAACAAGTACTTAAAGCTCAAAATGATTCGCTCAATGAATTAAATAATAAGAATAATGATAATGTTGTTATAGTGGCTACTAGAACTGGTAGAATGACTCAGGAACCTTTGTATCCTGAAGGCCACCCTAAGAGAATTGAGCAAGATTCTCAGAGAAATAATATAGATGTACCTAGTTCTTCTAAAAAGAAGAAAAAGAAAAATGATATGACTTTGCATGCTTCTAGTGATCCTATTGTTGAAACACGTGAGAATCCAAATGATATTTCTATTTTTGATGCTGAAACACAATCTGGTAATGAACCTGAAACTAGTGGTAATGTTATTGATAATGTTCATAATGATGCTCAACCTAGTAATGATAATGATATAGAAATTGAACCTGTTGTTGATCTTGATAACCCACAATCAAAGAATCAACGTTATGATAAGAAAGACTTTATTGCTAGGAAACATGGTAAAGAAAGAGAGCCTTGGGTTCAGAAACCCATGCCTTTTCCTCCCAAACCATCTAAGAAAAAGGATGATGGGGATTTTGAGCGCTTTGCTGAAATGATTAGACCTATCTTTTTGCATATGCGACTAACTGATATGCTCAAAGCCAATCCTTATGCTAAGTACATGAAAGATATCATTACAAATAAAAGCAAGATACCGGAAGCTGAAATTTCCACCATGCTTGCTAATTATACTTTTAAGGGTGGAATACCAAAGAAACTTGGAGATCTCGGTGTACCAACTATACCATGCTCCATTAAAAGAAATTATGTTAAAACTGCTTTATGTGATCGTGGAGCCGATGTTAGTGTTATGCCTCTCTCTTTATATCTTAGACTTGATTTGAATAAGTTGACACCTACTGAAATATCTTTGCAAATGGCTGATAAATCAACTGCTATACCTGTCGGTATTTGTGAGGATGTGCCTGTTGTAGTTGCAAATGTTACTATTTTAACGGACTTTGTTATTCTTGATATTCCCGAGGACGATAGTATGTCTATTATTCTTGGAAGACCCTTTTTGAATACCGCAGGGGCTGTTATTGATTGCACTAAAGGCAATGTCACTTTTCATGTTAATGGTAATGAGCATATGGTACACTTTCCGAGGAAACAACCTCAAGTTCATAGTATCAACTCTATTGGAAAAATTCCATCGATTATATTTGGAGGTTTTGAATTTCCTCTTCCTACTGTCAAGAAGAAATATGATATTCTTATTATTGGGGATGTGCATATCCCCGTTGAGGTAACATAGTGTTATTCGAAATTTCTCCAGTTCCATGTTATTCGGAATGAGTTCGTTAACAAGACTTGATCAACCTTGTTAGTGGATTCCTTTTGATGACCATGAGATGGATGAAACTAGAAGGCACAACCTTCTGTACCCCAATTTTACTTTCTATTATTTATATTAAATAAAATAAAAATAAATATTTTTCTGTCTCTTATCTGATTATCCATGCAATATAAAAATACCCCGAAAATAAAAATTCTCCAACTGTCCTGTTTGATCTTTATGATAATTCTTACACTATGGACTTAGAGGATTTTACCACTGCGTGCAAACTTGCACAATGGGGTAGTATAAGGGATCCTCGCAAATCTGAATTTAGAGATTTTCTTGCTAGCATAACGGTGGGAGAATCTAGAGATATTACACAAGCTACCATAGGGAGCATCACTTTCCTGCTATACATTATTTTGCTCTCTTCATAGGTAGATGCATCAATGGTAAAGATGAGGCATGTCACATGTGTGTCCCCGATCTCAGTATTCTTAGGAGTGCTGTGTTAGAGACTAATCTTATAATTTGGGAGCCATTGTTGCACGTAGGTTGCATCTTAATAGATTTAATGGAGATTTCTTTGGAGGAATTTATGCAACCCGCACAGCTAAGTTTCTTGGTGTAGCCATACGCGAAGATGATATTAAATTACCACCTGCTTACCTAGACTTTAATGCTATGGTTCACCACCAGTTTGTTGAGAGGAATGAATCACCTCTCCAGTATCGACTAATCTTTGACAGACGCCGTGCTGTCCATATTACTCTCCCTGCTCCTGCCTTCTTTGATTATCAGGCAATAGGAAGGTATACCATTACCAGAGAGGAGGCTGATGAGTACGAGAGGAGAGCGGAGGCCGCTCGTCGCCACGCTGCAGCCCAGCAGGCGATAGCCGCTGCATCGCAGTACGACCCCAGCTACTATTATGGATATCCGCCAGGCCAGCCATGGCCATAGACCAACTTAGGCCAAATGCCTAAGCTTGGGGGAGTACGTATTTCCCACCGACATTACATTTATGTTCACACACTCATTGCTAGATGTCGGTGCTCATACTTTTTCATTGTATCATCCATGCTAGTTTATTTCCTTTTTCATGCTTTCTTCTTGTGTGTTTAATAAACCTTAAGAAAAACCAAAAAATTAGTTGTAGCTTTTAATCAGTTTAATTTCCATGCTTGTAGTAGTAATTAAAAAGAAACCCCAAAAATATTTCCTGTTCTTCTTTTGCTTGTTGGGAGCTTTCCCGTGTAAATAGTTTTATTTCTTTTCTTTTCTTTGGGGGTCGATGGGAGAAGACCATAATCAAATTGTTGAAGTGGCTCTTATATGCATTATTGTTTATCTGACAAAAGAGCCCATATTGCCTTGTCTTCTCCTGTTTATTGAATGCCTGCAGATTCCAGCTTAGTCCAATGCACGTGCACTATTATTATTATTCACATCATTCGATCGTGCAAGTGAAAGGCAATTATGATGATATATGATGGACTGGCTGAGATGAGAAAAGCTAGTATGAACTCGACCTCTTTTGTTTTTGTAAATATGATTAGTTCATCGTTCCTGATTCAGCCTATTATGAATAAACATGTTTGCAATGACAACTAGAGATCATAGTTTCTTGTGCCATGCTTGATTAGCTATGAGTTATAATGGTTTACCTTGCGTGCCAACATGCTATTGAAATGGTTATGATGTGGTATGATAGGGTGGTATCCTCCTCTGAATGATTTAAGTGACTTGACTTGGCGCATGTTCACGCATGTAGTTGAAACAAAATCCACATAGCCTTCATGATATTTATGTTCATGGTGGATTATATCCTACTCATGCTTGCATTCGGTGTTGATTAATTTTAATGCATGTTCATGACTGTTGTCGCTCTCTAGCTGGTCGCTTCCCAGTCTTTTGCTAGCCTTCACCTGTACTAAGCGGGAATACTGCTTGTGCATCCAATCCCTTAAACCCCAAAGTTATTCCACATGAGTCCACTATACCTACCTATATACGGTATCTACCTGCCGTTCCAAGTAAATTTGTATGTGCCAAACTCTAAACCTTCAAATAAATATCCTATTTTGTATGCTCGAATAGCTCATGTATCAACTAGGGCTGTCTGTATCTTCCATGTTAGGCGGGTTATTCTCAAGAGGAGTGGACTCCGCTCCTCACTCACGAGATAAATGTCGGTGTCAAAACCGGCGGATCTCGGGTAGTGGGTCCCGAACTGTGCGTCTAGGCCGGATGGTAATAGGAGGCAGGGAACACGATGTTTTACCCAGGTTCGGGCCCTCTTGATGGAGGTAAAACCCTACATCCTGCTTGATTAATATTGATGATATGGGTAGTACAAGAGTAGATCTACCACGAGATCAAGGAGGCTAAACCCTAGAAGCTAGCCTATGGTATGATTGTTGTATATACTACAACCCTCCGGTTTATATAGACATCGGATAGGGTTAGGGTTACATAGAGTCGGTTACAATGGTAGGAGATCTTGAATATCCGCATCGCCAAGCTTGCCTTCCATGCCAAGGAAAGTCCCATCCGGACACGGGACGAAGTCTTCAATCTTGTATCTTCATAGTCCAGGAGTCCGGCTGAAGGTATAGTCCGGCTGCCCGAACACCCCCTAATCCAGGACTCCCTCAGTAGCCCCTGAACCAGGCTTCAATGACGACGAGTCCGGCGCGAAAATTGTCTTCGGCATTGCAAGGCGGGTTCCTCCTCCAAGTCCTTCATAGAAGATTGTAAACACCAAGAGTAGTGTCCGGCTCTGCAAAATAAGCTTCCACATATTGCCACAGAGAGAATAATATCAAATCTGCTGACGTATTCCGCAGTGCGTCATCACACTACAGCCAAGTCCTTCACTCGAATCGTTTTCACTTTTCCACCTCGGTGTGTTTTGCGAGGCGGTTTCCTTGGCACGTCTTGTCAAAGCAGAGATCGTGTGCCCCCCTTTTACGGGATTCTCATCAATACGGACGTGGGTAACCCAATCGTGCCCGTTAGCATGTTTTCTCGATTAAAGGCGAGTACCAAACGGTTACGGGGAGGGCTCCTGGTATTCAACCTCTTATAAAGAGACCAGGGCCTTACTCCTTTTCTCCAATCCCAAAACAAGTTCGCCCGTCGCCTCGAGTTCCAACACCCTAGGCTCCAGATTCCGGGCGCCTCAGACCTTTGACAATGTCCGGTTCCGACCTTCAAGGTCGATGGATGCCCTCCTCCATCACGGAGGAGGACGTGCTAAAGTTGAGAGAGGCTAAGTTCTTGACCGCCGAAATTTCGCACAGGTTGCCTGCTCAAAGGCAGGCTATCCCCAGTCCCCAACCCGGTGAGAGCGTAGTGTTCGTGTCTCACTTCCTTCGGGGGTTAGGCTTCCCGATGGACCCCTTTGTGAGGGGACTGCTGTTTTATTACGGGCTAGAATTCCACGACTTAGCTCCGGAGTCCATCCTCCATATCTCCTCGTTTATCGTTGTATGCGAAGCGTTCCTCCGTGTTACCCCTCACTTCGGATTATGGCTCAAGACTTTCAAAGTGGAGCCGAAGATGATCAAGGGACGACACGCAGAGTGCGGAGGCGCTGTTATAAGCAAAAATGCTGATGCTCCATGGCCCGAGGGCTCTTTTCAAGAGGAGCTAGGCTTGTGGCAACGAGAGTGGTTTTATATCACCGCTTCCCGGAGCACCAAGTGGGTGGCGCTTCCTGCCTTTTGCTCGGGTCCCCCACCACGGCTAGCGTCATGGGTTAACAGAGGGTTAGATTGGGGTTTGCCCAAAGACGTGCCCCTGTTACAGGGCCGAATTAAGGATCTCTTGTAAGGAGACCTCAGCTTGGTCAAGGTGACGCAGGTCATGCTGATTCGCCGAATATTGCCCGGCAAACGTCACCCCCTTCGCCTGTGGGAGTTTAATCCATAGGGACCGCGAGCTCTCCAAAACTTTATGGGCGCAACTCCCGCGGAGATGTATAGACTGTTCTTCGGATCACAAGAGATGTGTCCGGATTTAACCGAGGACGCAGGCCTAAGCTGCAATCGCCCGGATACTCAAGTAAGCAACCTTGTGCCCGGACCTTCTATCCGTATAATTGTCATAAACTTGCCCCTAAAAGAGCCGTCCTTTTAAACAGGAGTGGATAACGAAGGCAAAGCTGATCAGGTGTCCGGCTCCCCTTCCTGAAACCAGGCCAGATCCCGTGCTGGTCAGGATGCTGGAGATAATGCCTTTGGAGGGGGAGGACAAGGAAGCTATGGCCTCCTCGAAGGAGGCTGCTCCGAAGGGAGGAACCGACAATTCCTCTCCTAAGGGGAAGAAGAGAGCCGCCTCTGACGACCCGGAAACCATGGCCTCGAAACAGGGGAGAAAATCCTTGTCAGAGGGTCCGACGCCGGGGAGTTCCTCGGCCGGACTACGCCCTCAAGGGGATCAGCCCTCCAGCGAGCCGTAAGTGGAGAAAAGTTTTTCCTTTTGAGGGATGAGGGAAGTCCTTGATTTATATCTGAGAAGATTAACCAAACCTTTATCTTGTAGCTCGGACCTCAGCCCTTCTCAGCAGAGCTCGTCTTCGGGGGATCTCCTTCTGGAGATGATGGAGAGCGGGACGCCTCCCCCTGCCGTGCCGCCTAGCGAGGCGGGCGACCCTGAGGTGTCGTCGCGGAGGGTTTCTCCAAATCCGGCAGGGGCGGAAGGTGGCTATGCGCCCCCCCGAGGTTCTCCGCGTCCGGCCTTCGAAAGAGGTCATGGGACGAGCCCGGCACCATGTGGTGCTCGGCCGGAGGAGCTAAAGATTCTGCTGGGGTGAGCTTCTATCTCAGAGGAGCACCACGCATTGATGGGCACGGTGATTGAAAGGATTTCATCCATAGAGAGCGGATTGTATGAGGCCGTCAAAAGTTTACTGACGGGTTTCGAGGTACATTAGATAATGTATACTTTTGTCAGTTGCACATGAGTAAGATGCGCCCTGTGTAGATAGTAGCCCCTGAGACTCTGCGCGTCGTCAAGAAATGACGGCACGCGGAGGATCATAATCCCAGGTCTAAGATGTCGCCTTTGAATGTAGGCGGCAGGGTGTCCGGAATCGAGCCGAATTGACGATTTTGCCGAACTAAAGCGGCAACTGGACGCGGCAGATGCCGACATCATGCTTGTCAATAAGTGGCTTGATGAGGCTCATGGTATGTAAATCCTCGGGCGGCATCAGGTAAGAACAGTTTTATGCCTGTGTCTTACGATGTGTGTGCTTGACGCAGATGGTGCGGCCGCTGTGGGGAGTCTTAGGGCAGAACTTGCCCGAGCTAAAGAACAAGCCAGCGAAAGTGATGCGGCCACCAGGAAAGCCCTTGAAGAGCTGAGAGCCAAACAGGCTGCTCATTGCCAAAGCAAGGAAGAGATGGCCGAGATGGCCGAAAAGTTAAAAAGCGCTACAGACCGTTGCAGACTTCTTGAAAAAGAAGACCAGGCGAAACAGACGGACTTAGAGAAGGCCGTTGCCAATGCCAAGGACGCGCGCTCTGCGATGAGAGCTGTGAAGGAGGAGCTGCGTCAGGCCGAACAGATTGCGGCTGGAAAGCCCTTTATGCTGCGAAGGAAATTTTGTGATCCGAAGTTTGCTCCGTTGGACCGGATGTGGAGTGTGGAGGATACCTATCTGGACTTGGCAGCGAGTGCTGCTGATGCGACCGAACACTTTCGAGATCAGAAAGATCGCGAAGTGGAAAAGCTTTTCTGGTCGCAGTTTCACAATCCAGAGTGTCCACTGGCAGTGGATGATCGTTTGGCTCAATGGGCCGAACTGAATAGGTTGTCTGGACTCGCCATGAAGTACGTCATCGGTCACCTGTGGCCGGGGAGATCGGAGCCGAAGAGTTATTTCAGCTTGGTGCAGCAATTCCTTGACGCGGTGCCGCGCATAAATGCAATGAAGAGGTCAGCATGCATTGAGGGCGCTAGGATGGCTCTTGCCCGTGTTAAGACATACTAGGCAGAGATGGAGACCACCGTTGTTGCGTCCCGAGATTCGGACAAAAGCCGAGTACCCTCCGAGCACTATTTTCAGGAAGTTCTTGAAGGCGCTCGTGTAATAGAGACACAGTGCCCGAAAGATGCTATGTTATGATAGCATATGTAATTATAAAGTATTATTTTGATAAACTGTAGTGGCCTTTTTATACTTGTGCCTCGAAGTATTGGGAACACCTCCTGTGCGGCCGTTTTAAGATATATATATATATAGAATCTGAAAGATGGCAGTCGTTGGCTTCAGCCCCCACGCACATAGTGCGGGGGTGCTCGCAGAAGACGCATTTTCACACTTAACCCAACGTCTTGGTCCTACAAAGGAGGTGATAGCGCAGCGGGCCAGGCAACCGGACTATAATGCTTTAACACTTTCACTTAGCCATAGGAGTTTGACAGTGAGACTATTTAGGTAGCCCCTTGGTGGCAACTGCGCTCGTCCGAGTTCGGGGCGCGTATGTGCCTGACCGGGAAGCGGCTCTTCGTTAAAGCGGAGGAATCCGATAGATTCCGATAGGTCATCGAGTGGCTGACCAGTCTCACTCTACATCATGACAGTCAGTTTTCGGCTTTCTCTACTGAGGTGCTCGCCCGGCCGAACCGGGGCACAATCGCAGTAGTTCTCCTGGTGCTACCTTAGCTGATAGAGCGGAATGTAAGGTAGCCGAACTCAGGAGCCGGGCAACCCAACATTTGACCAAAGACATGATTCGGAGCTGATGCATATAATGCCAAAACTCGCGACGCCGAACACTCCCTAAGGTGTTCGGACTTTATGAGTGCGGGCGAAACAACACTCTTTATTAAAAAAGCCCCTAGTGTCCAGGTACGTGCAAAAATTCTGACATGGCCACATGCCAAGACGCCAGCCTCCTCCTTGGTTATATCAGAAAGGAAAAAACCAGGGGATGTGTAGCAACAAGACACAGTAAAAAAGGTTTACGCAGGGTCTTAATCTAAAAAGAATCCTTTAGGATGGGTCCCTACTGCACGTCTGCGCCTGTGTCTCCGTTGTGCCGTATCCTGGACGGGCGCCGCACGACGTTCATCTGTAAAAGAGAGGAACTGAGTTGAAAACGGGTCGTGCCGAAAAAGTTTAAAATAAGCAAAGTATAAAGTAAGATATATAAGATTGAGCTTTATTGTCTCTTATTGTATATGCGTGGAGCCCCTAGTGCGGGGGTATATGGCTTCTAGGCCTGCATCAATGATGATTTTGCACCGAACTCGTCTATCCGCGTTCGTGGTCTTGAATGACCTATTTCGAAGTTTTTTAGCCGGTGAGGCCATTTTGCTGTGGGGCTGTCAAAGCGGCCGCACAGTCCTCCGCTTGGGGAGGCGCACTTTAGTGCTTCCCCTTCAAAGAGATGATGCCTCGTGGACCGGGCATCTTAAGCGTAAGAGATGCATAATGCGGTATTGCGTTAAAGCGAGCAAAAGCTTCGCATCCCAGTAGTGCTTGATAGCGACTTGAGAATGGGACGATATGGAAGGTCAGCTTTTCGCGGCGAAGGTTATCAGCAGAGCCGAATATGACTTCGAGCCGAATAAAACCCATACAATGGGTGTCCGGACCAGGTATTGCCCCTTGAAAGGAGGTTTTGTTGCGGCGGATTCTTGCTGGGTTTATCCCCATGTGCTGGATTGTATCCTGATATATCAGGTTTAGTCCACTGCCGCCGTCCATAAGGACATTTGAAAACTGGAGTCCGCCAATTATTGGATCGAGTATCAAGGCAGTCCAGCCTACATTCTTGATATTCCTAGAATAATCTAGCTGATCGAAGATGATCGGTTTTGACAACCAGTGGCAGGACCCTTTGGGTATGGGCCGTGTGGTGCGTACCTTTACGGGCGCTGCACGTTTTGTTATGTGAAGTGAATTCACTGTTTTTACTTCTTGTGGGAAGTTCTTTTGTTTCCTGGTGCTCTGCTTTTGGGGTTCGTCCTCGTCTTCGCTTGGTGTGTCGAGCCCCTTGTGTTTGGCATTGAGTCTGCCGGATTGTTTGAAAACCCAACAGTCTCTGTGGGTATGGTTAGCAGGCTTCCCGGGAGTACTGTGTATCTGACATATCCTGTCCAGGATTTTATTTAGGTTGGATGGATCGTCCCTGTTATCCTCGGGGGCGATTTTTCCTGATTTTGTCGTGAGCCTTTGAATCCGGCATTGACTGCCGTGCTCTTCGGACTTTTGTCCTTAGTCCAGCGATGGTCCTTGTTGCGTCGCGGTTTTCCATTTCCATCCCTAGTTTCGGATGTACTTGGGTCGCTGGGGCTGCACCTTACCAACCAGCTGTCCTCCCCTGCACAAAAGCGGGTCATGAGGCTTGTTAGTGCGGCCATTGTTCTTGGCTTTTCTTGGCCCAGGTGTCTGGCGAGCCATTCGTCTCGGACGTTATGCCTGAAAGCTGCTAAGGCTTTGGCGTCCGGACAGTCGACTATCTGATTCTTTTTAGTGAGGAATCTATTCCAGAACTGCCGAGCTGATTCTCCGGGTTGTTGAGTTATGTGACTAGGATTGTCTGCATCCGGAGGGCGGACATAGGTCCCTTGAAAGTTTGCTCGGAAAGCATCCTCGAGCTCTTCCCAGCTTCCAATTGTGTTTACGGGAAGGCTTTTAAGCCAATGCTGGGCTGGCCCTTTAAGCTTAAGGGGTAGATATTTTATGGCGTGGAGATCATCTCCTCTAGCCATGTGTATGTGGAGGATATAATCCTCGATCCAAACTCCAGGGTCTGTTGTTCCATCATATGCCTCTATGTTTATGGGTTTGAATCCCTCTGGGAATTCATAGTCCAGGACCTCATCGGTGAAACATAGGGGGTGTGCGGCGCCCCTATATTTGGGTGTGCCGGATTCTGATGATGGCTTCATAGCGTTGCTTACGAGAGCTTGCTTTCTTGGCCCATAAATGGACCTGACTGGGCCATGATGCGAATCCTTAAGTGGGTCGCCTGCCGATTTAGGTGCGGTGCCGCTTGCCGCTTTATGGGGTCGTCTATCCGACCGTGTGGCTTTTTCATTTTTTGAATGCGAGGGCTCTAGGGCCTCTTCGTCGAATTCAGGCAGCAGCTTTCTTTTCGGATAGCTTTTAGTGTGGCGACTGTCGCCGTACTTATCTGTGGTATTGATTACTTTGCTCCATCTAATCCGGAGTGCATCTTCCACTGTTTTTAGCTTCCACTTCTACTTTTTTAGGCTGCGTGCAGTTGCAACGAGCCTCTCGTGGAGATTCTTCTGCTCCATAGGTTTATTCGGCGTGAGGTCGTCCGGAATGCCGTTTTCGCCGGAGGAGGGATGTTCGGTTTCTCTATCCGTGTTGCCCTGTTCGGACGGTTACTCTAAGGCCTGCTCGTCGTCTACCGGCTCGTCCTGCTCTATGGCTGGGTTTTTGTCGAGGCGGGGCTTGGGTCGGCGTTTACGCCGACGCTTTGATTGCTTTTCGAGGGGTTGATCTCCCGTCCCATCCCCTTTTTCCTCGTTGTCGCTTCCTTTAGGGGTATCCACCATGTACACATCGTGAGATGAGGTGGCTGTCCAATGCCCTATGGGCGTTGGTTCGTCGGTATCTCCTGCATCGTCATCCATGTTGTCGATGTCTCCGGAGTCGAAGTTGAGCATGTCGTTTAAATTGTCGACAGTGGCTACCAAGTGGGTGGTGGGTGGGCTTTTGAATTTCTTCATCGTCCGTATCCCATCCTCGCTGACCGTAGTTCGGCCAGGGCTCTCCTGATAAGGAGAGAGACTTGAGAGAGTTCAGGATATCGCCACAAGGCGAGTGCTGAAAGATGTCTGCGGCGGTGAACTCTATTATCGGCGCCCAATCGGATTCGGTCGGCAGGGGCGCGGGGGGTTCGGAGTTCGGAAAGGAGTCCGGATCCTCGGAGTCACGGATCATGCAGAGTGCGAGGCTAGCGTTCGGCTCGATCGCCTTTCAGATTGAAGCCCCCGAGGTGACGTCCAACCGCTCATCCTCGATTGGTGCAATAGGCTTCGAGTTAGGGGTCGGAACCGATGCGTGTGCGGCCTCTAGGACACTGTCCGGAGGCAGAGCTAGATCATGCCCCTCGAGATAGTGCGGCGCGCTTGGCCGTGGCTCGAACCCGTCGAAGATCAAGTCTCCGCGGATGTCAGCCATGTAGTTTAATCTTCCAAACTTGACTTGATGGCCAGGGGCGTAGCTTTCGATCTGCTCCAGGTGGCCTAGCGAATTGGCCCGCAGAGCGAAGCCGCCGAAGACGAAGATCTGTCCGGGGAGAAAAGTCTCACCCTGGACCGTATCGTTGTTGATGATCAAAGGAGCCATCGGGCCTAAAGGCGACGACATAGAGGAACTCTCAATGAAAGCACCAATGTCGATGTCAAAACCGGCGGATCTCGGGTAGTGGGTCCCGAACTGTGCATCTAGGCCGGATGGTAACAGGAGGCAGGGAACATGATGTTTTACCCAGGTTCGGGCCCTCTTGATGGAGGTAAAACCCTACGTCCTGCTTGATTAATGATGATATGGGTAGTACAAGAGTAGATCTACCACGAGATCAAGGAGGCTAAACCCTAGAAGCTAGCCTATGGTATGATTGTTGTATATGGAGTTGATTGCCTACGGACTACAACCCTCCGGTTTATATAGACACCGGATAGGGTTAGGGTTACATAGAGTCGGTTACAATGGTATGAGATCTTGAATATCCGCATCGCCAAGCTTGCCTTCCACGCCAAGGAAAGTCCCATCCGGACACGGGACGAAGTCTTCAATCTTGTATCTTCATAGTCCAGGAGTCCGGCTGAAGGTATAGTCCGGCTACCCGAACACCCCCTAATCCAGGACTCCCTCACCCAGTCCCATGCTTTATGCAAACTAAGTCAAAATAATTGCAAACAAAACTCCCCCTAGGACTCTTGTTAGTTGGAGGCACTCGTTGTTTCGAGCAAGCCATGGATTGATGCTTGTTGGTGGAAGGGGGAGTATAAACTTTACCATTCTGTTTGGGAACCGCCTATAATGTGTGTAGCATGGAAGATATCGCCATCTCTTGGTTGTTATGTTGACAATGAAAGTATACCGCTCAAAATATTATTCACCTCTATTTCAAAACCGAGCTCTGGCACCTCTACAAATCCCTGCTTCCCTCTGCGAAGGACCTATGTATTTACTTTTATGCTGAGTCATCATCTTATTATTAAAAAGAACCAGTTGGAGAGCACTACTGTCATTTGCATTCATTACTGTTAGTTTACATTGAGTATGACTTGACTAGATCTCTTTTACCATGAATTACAATGTCTAGTCAGTCCTTGGTCTTTAAAGGTGCTCTGCATTTATGTTTTGCGGTCTCGGAAAGGGCTAGCGAGATACCATCTTGTTATAACATATTATGATTGTTTTGAGAAAGTGTTGTCACCCGAGATTTATTATTATTGCTCGCTAGTTGATTATGCTATTGATATGAGTAAACTTGAGACCTATGCATTATTGTGAATGTGGTTAGTTATAATCTTTGCTAAAAACTTGAATGCTGGCTTTACATATTTATAACAAAAAGAGCAAAGAGAGTTTGTAAAAGTTTTTCTTTATCACTTTCAGTTTATCAACTGAATTGCTTGAAGACAAGCAAAGGTTTAAGCTTGGGGGAGTTGATACGTCTCCGTCGTATCTACTTTTCCAAACACTTTTGCCCTTGTTTTGGACTCTAACTTGCATGATTTGAATGGAACTAACCCAGACTGACACTGTTTTTAGCAGAATTACCATGGTGTTATTTATGTGCAGAAACAAACGTTCTCAGAATGACCTGAAACTTCATGGAGCAACTTTTCAGAAAATATGAAAAATACCCGCAAAAGATGAAGGCCAGGGGGCCCACCACCTCTCCACGAGGGTGGGGGGCGCGCCCCCTACCTCGTGGGCCCCCTGTTGCCTCTCCGACTCCAACTCCAACTCCATATATTGTGTTTCGGGGAGAAAAAATTGGAGAGAAGAAATCATCGCGTTTTACGATACGGAGCCGCTACCAAGCCCTAAAACCTCTCGGGAGGGCTGATCTGGAGTCCGTTCGGGGCTCCGGAGAGGGGAATCCGTCGCCATCGTCATCATCAACCATCCTCCATCACCAATTTCATGATGCTCACCGCCGTGTGTGAGTAATTCCATCGTAGGCTTGCTGGATGGTGATGGGTTGGATGGGATCTATCATGTAATTGAGTTAGTTTTGTTAGGGATGCTTAATGCTTGTCACTAGGGCCCGAGTGCCATGATTTCAGATCTGAACCTATTATGTTTTCATCAATATATGAGTGTTCTTGATCCTATCTTGCAAGTCTATAGTCACCTATTACGTGTTATGATCCGTTAACCCCGAAGTGACAATAATCGGGATACTTACCGGTGATGACCGTAGTTTGAGGAGTTCATGTATTCACTATGTGTTAATGCCTTGTTCCGGTTCTCTATTAAAAGGAGGCCTTAATATCCCTTAGTTTCTATAAGTACCCCGCTGCCATGGGAGGGTAGGACAAAAGATGTCATGCAAGTTCTTTTCCATAAGCACGTATGACTATGTTCAGAATACATGCCTACATTACATCAACGAACTGGAGCTAGTTCTGTGTCACCCTAGGTTATGACTGTTACATGATGAACCACATCCGGCATAATTCTCCATCACTGATCCATTGCCTACGAGCTTTCCATATATTGTTCTCCGCTTATTTACTTTTCCATTGCTATTGCTATCATCACTACAAAATACCAAAAACATTACTTTTACTACGGTTACCTTTTGCTACCGTTATCACTACTATCATATTACTTTGCTACTAAACACTTTGCTGCAGATATTAAGTTTCCAGGTGTGGTTGAATTGACAACTCAGCTGCTAATACTTGAGAGTATTCTTTGGCTCCCCTTGTGTCGAATCAATAAATTTGGGTTGAATACTTTACCCTCGAAAATTGTTGTGATCCCCTATACTTGTGGGTTATCACGTGGTGATGGTGTTGGTGAATAACAATCTCCGCAGGGCTTCCCCTAAGCACTACGAAAACTATGACGGAGGATAAACTAGAGGGGACGGGGTAGCCGGCACACGGCTTGGTGTTTCTTGATGTGTCTTAGGTGC
Organism: Triticum urartu; assembly: GCF_003073215.2. NCBI lineage: Eukaryota > Viridiplantae > Streptophyta > Magnoliopsida > Poales > Poaceae > Triticum > Triticum urartu. Next base: position 87,163 of record NW_024113257.1, on the reverse strand, counting down.
TAGCCCTACCCCTCTATTTATATGTTGAGCCTTGGGGTCGAAACTTGGAGTAAAACCTCCACAAAGTCGGTTTCACCCGAAAAGAAAGAGTCCTTCTCGGACTCCAGGGCCAAACGCCACAATCCTTGCCGTCTGGCCCAGATGCCATGGGGCCCCCCCTGGCCTCCGCAAAACTCCTTTTGCACCGACTTATAGCCCCGTGGGCCTGACCGCTTGGCCTAACCATATCATCCAATATATGAATCTTTACCTCCGAACCATTCCGGAGCTCCTCGTCACGTCCGGGATCTCATCCGGGACTCCGAACAACATTCGGTTACCAACATACATAACTCATAAATACTATATCGTCAATGAACGTTAAGCGTGCAGACCCTACGGGTTCGAGAACTATGTAGACATGACCGAGACACTTCTCTAGTCAATAACCAATAGCGGAACCTGGATGCCCATATTGGCTCCTACATATTCTATGAAGATCTTTATCGGTCGAACCGCATAACAACATACGTTGTTCCCTTTGTCATCGGTATGTTACTTGCCCGAGCGATCGTCGGTATCTTAATACCTAGTTTAATCTCGTTACCGGCAAGTCTCTTTACTCGTTCTGTAATACAGCATCCCGCAACTAACTCATTAGTTACAATGCTTGCAAGTCTTATAGTGATGTGCATTACCGAGTGGGCCCAGAGATACCTCTTTGACAATCGGAGTGACAAATCCTAGTCTCAAAATACGCCAACCCATCAAGAACCTTTGGAGACACCTGTAGAGCACCTTTATAATCACCCAGTTACATTGTTACGTTTGGTAGCACACAAAGTGTTCCTCCGGTAAACGGGAGTTGCATAATCTCATAGTCATAGGAACATGTATAAGTCATGAAGAAAGCAATAGCAACATACTAAACGATCAAATGCTAAGCTAACGGAATGGGTCAAGTCAATCACATCATTCTCCTAATGATGTGATCCCCTTAATAAAATGACAACTCATGTCTATGGTTAGGAAACATAACCATCTTTGATCAACGAGCTAGTCAAGTAGAGGCATACTAGTGACACTATGTTTGTCTATGTATTCACACATGTATCATGTTTCCGGTTAATACAATTCTAGCATGAATAATAAACATTTATCATGATGTAAGGAAATAAATAATAACTTTATTATTTCCTCTAGGGCATATTTCCTTCACAACAAGCGTGCCAAGGGTTCCTCCCCTGGTCGTGGACGGCGGCTGGCTGGCTTCGGTCTTGGGCTCCTCTTCAAGCAGCGGGCCTCCACTCGTTCGGGCTCCTCGCGAGGCCTGGCCTGCAACTAGGCGGGCGCCAATCCCCAGGCCCGCGCTGAAAGGGGGCGAGCTGCTTCGGGCCCCATCAGCGGTCCCCACGGCGGAGGACAGAGTCAGCAGTATGCGCAAATCGGCGCACGAAAGGAATGTCGTCCGCCATGAGCTCTTTCGGGAGGCGATGGGCGCGATGAACCGACTTGGTGAAAAACTCGTGGCTGTGGATGCGTGATACGTCTCCAATGTATCTATAATTTTTGATTGTTCCATGCTATTATATTATCTGTTTTGGATGTTTATGGGCTTTATTATACACTTTTATATTATTTTTGGGACTAACCTATTAACCCAGAGCCCAGTGCCAGTTTTTGTTTTTTTCCTTGTTTTAGAGTATCGCAGAAAAGAAAAATCAATCTAGAACAAAAGCCTCCGTAGCCACCGAAAACCAATCTAGACCCGTTCCGGCACCCTGCCGGAGGGGGAATCCTTCTCCGGTGGCCATCTTCATCATCCCGATGCTCTCCATGATGAGGAGGGAGTAGTTCTCCCTCGGGGCTGAGGGTATGTACCAGTAGCTATGTGTTTGATCTCTCTCTCTCTCTTGTGTTCTTGAGGTGATACGATCTTGATGTATCGCGAGTGTCGGTGTCAAAACCGGCGGATCTCGGGTAGGGGGTCCCGAACTGTCCGTCTAAGGCGGATGGTAACAGGAGGCAGGGAACATGATGTTTTACCCAGGTTCGGGCCCTCTTGATGGAGGTAAAATCCTACGTCCTGCTTGATTATTCTTGATAATATCAGTAGTACAAGAGTAGATCTACCACGAGATCGGAGAGGCTAAACCCTAGAAGCTAGCCTATGGTATGATTGTATGTTGTCCTACGGACTAAAACCCTCCGGTTTATATAGACACCGGAGGGGGCTAGGGTTACACAAGGTCGGTTAGAAAGGAGGAGATATACATATCCGTATTTCCTAGCTTGCCTTCCACGCCAAGGAGAGTCCCATCCGGACACGAGACGAAGTCTTCAATATTGTATCTTCATAGCCCAACAGTCCGGCCAAAGGATATAGTCCGGCTGTCCGGAGACCCCCTAATCCAGGACTCCCTCAGTATCCCCTGAAGCAGGCTTCAATGATGATGAGTTCGGCGCGCAGTGTTGTCTTCGGCATTGCAAGGCGGGTTCCTCCTCCGAATACACCACAGAAGAGTTTGAATACAAGGATAGTGTCCGACCCTGCAAAATAAGTTCCACATACCACCGTAGAGAGAATAATATTTCCACAAATCTAATCTGCTGACACGTTTTGGCAGCATGACATCACACCATGGCCCGGTAATTATTCGAACCGTTTTTCTTTAACCAGCCCCGCACATAACGTGAGGCGGTTTCTTGACACGTCTTGTCAAAGCAGAGATCGTGTTCCCCTTATTATGGGATTCTCATCAATACGGGTGTGTGTAACCCAACGTGCCACCAATTACGGCGCTTGGAGGATAAGCGAGTTTTACCAGGCTAGTGGGGGCGCATAGTTTCGTCCGCCCTTATAAAGGGATAAGGTCCCACCTTTTCCTACCCACGCCTTCTTCCTCCTTGCTCATCCATTCTCGCGCACTCGAGCTCCAACGCCCAAGTCCACATCCTTCTCCTCAACTCTCTCCAAAAATGTCCGGAGCGGGAGGCAAGTGGATGGCCTCCTCCGTCACGGAGGGACACATCAAAAAGCTACATGGAGCCGGATACTTAGCCGCGGATATCGCGCACCAGCTGCCAGCCGCGGGGCAGGTCATCCCTACCCCGGAACCTCACGAAAGGGTGGTTTTCCTCCTCCACTTCGTCCGTGGACTGGGGTTTCCCCTCCATCCATTCGTCCGCGGCCTCATGTTCTATTATGGGCTGGACTTTCATGATCTGGCCCCGAATTTCATCCTCAACATCTCGGCGTTCATCGTCGTGTGCGAGGCCTTCCTCCGCATCCGGCCCCACTTCGGCCTGTGGCTGAAGACCTTCAATATCAAGCCGAAGGTGGTGGGCGGCCAACAAGCGGAATGCAGCGGAGCCATGGTGGGCAAAATGCCCAACGTTATATGGCTCGAGGGTTCCTTCGTGAAGACCATAAAGGGGTGGCAATCAGGGTGGTTCTACATCACCGAGCCGCGCGACACCAACTGGGTGGCAGCCCCCGAGTTTCGATCCGGAATCCCCACGCGGCTCACTTCCTGGAAGGAGAAGGACCTGTCCTGGGGTTCATCGGTGGAGCTGGACGGACTCCAGAAGTGTATCTGGAACATGATAAGCAAGAAACTTAAGCTTGTCAACATAGTCCAGGTCATGCTCTTCTGCCGGATCCTCCCGTGTCAACAACGGGATTTCAACTGATGGGAGTTCAACCCGGCCCAGCACCAGACTCTAAGCGAGCTCTTCGACACGACGCATAAAGACGTCTGTAGGGTGCTGTTCAAGGGCGCCGAGGTCCCTCCTTCTCTTACCGAGGACCGCGGGCTAAGCGCGAAGCTTTCTGCGAATCCGGTAAGTTCTGTACATCTGGTAGGGTGTTTATTTCCATAGCTTAACCATGTGCGGGGTCTAAGCTCCCATGCCTTTGAAAGGACTGGGTGGAGACATCGGAGCAGATTAACTATCCGGCCCCTCTGCCCGAAGACCCCACAGACGCTCTCCTGATGAAGATGCGGACTCCGGCTCCTTATGAGGTGCCGGAGAAGACCAAGAAGAAGGCCAAGGGAACCCGAAAGAGTTCCCGGCGCCAGGTGGTATCGTACTCATCGTCTGATACCTCCGAGGCACACTCCTCCTGTGAAAACAAGGAGAAGGATGATGAAGATTCTCCCCGTCCAGCCGGGGGAGACAAGAAAAGGAAGGCCTCCCCAACCGGGGAGGCCGAAGGGTCCAAGAAGGGAAGGACTCTCCTTTTGGACTGCTCCACCACCGCCGTCGACGGCGAAGACGAGTGGCTGCTCAGGGTTAAGCCCCTGGCGAAGTCGTAAGTATTCGGATACCAGAGTAACTCATAGCATACCTTTGTCGCACTGCTTCTCCTAACATCGAATATGATTATGCAGTCCGCCCCAAGCCCGTATCGATGTATCATCGTCAGACGGTTCCTTGGACTCGTCGAACATGAATAGTGATACACTTCCAACCGCCTCCTCTCCTTGCCCTACGGACAATGCTGAGGTATTGTCTCAAGGGGCACCGAGCCGGGGGGAGACAGTCCCGGAGGCGCCTCAAGGCGACCTTCCGGACTCTAGGAGCAAGGCTCCCGGGGGCTCCAAGTTCGGCTCTCAGCCGAACACCGCGCCGGAACCTCCAGTGGTTCCGGACTCGGGCAGGCGGCCCCCTTCCAAAAGGGGCAAGCCTCCCGTGCCGGTGACCTATGTCCATCCAGAGGCACCGGACAACCTGCTGGGAGCACTTCGTGGCGCTTCCATCGGCGAAGAGCACCGCACTATTATGAGTGCGGTGATCAAGAAGGTTCAGTCCGCCAAGAGCGGACTGACTGAAGCCTGTGCCAGCCTTCTAACAGGCTTTGAGGTAAGTATTTAAAATATAGGAAAAATATTACCGCATAGACAGTAGCCCCTGATGCTCTGTTTGGTGTTCACAAAGAAAAGCTGAATAGAGGATCAAATAATATCTGCAGGAGTCTAATATAAGTATGTCTGTATGCGTATGCAGGCTTCGCTGCTGACCTCTGCCGCACTGACTGCGGAGGTCGCCGCACTGAAGCAGGACCTCGAGGGGTCCGAGAAAGAGCTCGGCCTTGCCAAGAGGCAGCTCGAGGAGAACAAAGGTAAGTAATACCTTGTCTATATATAAAAGAAAATGTGGTTGCAAAATGACAGGATCATCATGAATGCGCCAGGGGCCATGACTGAAGTGGCAACCCTGAAGCAAGCGCTGTCCGAGGCCGAAAACAAAGCGGCCAAGGACTGCACCGAGCAGGAAAAGCAAGAGGCACGGGTGGGCGAGGTGCAGCAAGAGCTCCAGGCTCTTATGAAGAAGCACGAGGCTTTGGAGCTTGACTCGAAGACGCGAGAGTCCGAGCTTGCCGGGGGCCTCGAGAGCACAAAGAATGCCAAGGCTGAAGCCCAAAAGGCCCTCCAGGAGATTGAGGCGATGAGGAAGATAGCGGCGGGTAAGGCATTCAATATGCAAAGCAAGCATGTGAAAGTAAATTACTTGTTACTTACCCGAGTCCGGAGCTCTCTAGGAGCATTCGCAGATTTGCCCCGCAGCGTGTCGGATGCCGCAAAATATTACCAGGCCAAGGAGGGAAGCTCGATAGAGAAGTTGTTCTGGTCTCAGTATACCGGGACCAAACACCCGATGCCTATGAGCGACCAGCTGAAGCAACTGGTCGAGTTGCACAAGGCGGCCGAACATGCCATGTGGGGCCTTATAGTCCGGATGTGGCCTGGCGACTCCCTTCACAACAACTACTTCGGCCTGGTGAGGCGGCTTGTAGATGCCTGCCCACGGCAGGAGGTCATAAAGCGGTCCATCTGCATCAAAGGTGCACGCCGGGCCTTTGCCCGTGCGAAGGTGCACTGGGCCAAGATGGACGCTGAGAAGCTGGTAAAGGAGGGGCCGCCGTAGGGCAAGGAGCATCGCCACCTTGAGATATATTATGAGGGTGTCCTGAAGGGTGCCCGTCTTGTGGCGCACGAGTGTGCAAAGGATGTAATTATTGAATGAACTTGCTTGTGTGATCCTGTATTATGAAAACTTGTTCATATGCGCTATGCAACGCTTGTTTGAATTTAAAATATTACCTTCTGTGCGGCTGTTTATCAAATCTGAGAGATGGCCAGTCGGCGGCTTCTGCCCCCATGCCACGAGTGCTGGGGTGTTCGGGATAAACTTGAGCACTCTTTTTCCCATTGTTGGGTCCTTCGAGGGAGGTGCTCAGCACAACGAACAAGGCAATCGAACTATAATGCTTTATCACTCTCACTTAGCCATAGAAGTCTACAATTTTAAATTTTGGCGAAGCCCCTGGTATTCGGAAGGCCGAATTTGGGGCGCTATACACGCCTTAAGCCGGACAAAGCCGACTCCTCGCTCTAAGCGGCATAAGTCTTTAGGGACTCGAGACCTCTTGAACAGCGACCAACTCTCGCCTTATCATGATAGTCAGTTTTAGCTTTCTCTACTGAGGTGCTTAGCCTAGATGAACCGGGGCATAATCGCAGTAGTTCTCCCAGTGCTACCTTAGCCGATATAGCGGAACGGAAGGTACCAAAACATGGGAGCCGGGCAAACCCAACTATTGACCCAAGACATGATTCGGAGCTGATGCATATAATGCTATAAGTTCGGGGTGCCGCACTGTCGAAAGTGTTCGGACTTCTCATGCCGTATTATGGGGTATGCTTAAGCCCCTGGCGTATTGACCGTACCAGAGTGTACGGGTGCTGAATGTCATGAATGAACATATATATATATATAAAGAAGAATAGATAATGCGATAATAGTCTAGTGCTACGCATTGTTTATTCAAAAAGGTGCGTCGAAGCAGAATGATACAAATAGTGCGATAAGCAAAAAGTAGGACTATTTGACATGTCCCCTCCAAGGGCAAGCTGAGGAATGGTATTTAAAGCAGGTATTTCACTCGTAATGAGAGACCACCTGAGAGTTTCGTGGTGCGATGTAGCTTTCTGCCTCCTTGGTTGTTGCATCGTGTGTCCGGCAACCATACTGCCGGATAGGGTTTCCAGAGATTAAAGTCCTGAAAGAGAAAAAAATAACAAAGCGGGAAGCCCCTAGTGCGGTTGAGCCGCGTCTTGGGGCGTGCCGTAGTCATTCCCCCCTCCCCACCTGTGCCATGGTATTTTCAATGCGTAATTATGTGCGTGTGGCACGGATTTCGCCGTTTGGCTGGGACTGGGGCGGGGGCTGCATTGCTATGCGAGCTCGGAACGTGCCAGGCAGTCTTGTTGCCGATTACTCCGGGCGCGCTTGAAGGTGTCCGGGTCTTTGATCGCCGAACTAGTGGATTGACTTAAGAGGTTGCTTTGCGCTTCTGCTGCGAGGACCGCAGTGTGCTCCTCCGTGCGGAGAGAGCGCTCTGTGTTTCCATTGACTGTGATGACCCCCCGAGGTCCTGGCATCTTGAGCTTGAGGTATGCATAATGCGGTACCACATTGAATCTTGCAAATGCGGTTCGCTTGAGCAGTGCATGATAGCCACTACGGAACGGGACTATATCGATGATTAACTCCTCGCTTCGGAAGTTATACGGGGATCCGAAGACCACTTCCAGTGTGACTGAGCCTGTGCAATGGGCCCCTACACCTGGTATGACGCCTTTGAAGATCGTTGTTGTGGGTTTGATCCTTGAGGGGTCTATACCCATTTTGCGCACTATTTCCTGATATAGCAGGTTCAGGCTACTACCGCCGTCCATAAGGACTCGAGTGAGGTGAAATCCGTCGATGATTGGGTCTAGGACCAGTGCGGCGAATCCGCCATGACGGATACTAGTGGGGTGGTCCCTGCGATCGAAGGTGATCGGACAGGAGGACCATGGGTTGAACTTTGGGGCGACCGGCTCCAGCGCATATACGTCCCTTAGCGCACACTTCCGCTCCCTCTTGGGGATGTGGGTTGCGTATATCATGTTCATCGTCCGCACTTGTGGGGGGAACCTCTTCTGTCCTCCGGTGTTCGGCTGCCGGGGCTCCTCCTCGTCATCTCTATATGACCCCTTATCTTTGTTTTCGGCATTTAACTTGCCAGCCTGCTTGAACACCCAACAATCCCTGTTGGTGTGGTTGGCTGGCTTGTCGGGGGTGCCGTGTATTTGACACGAGCGATCGAGTATACGGTCCAAACTGGACGGGCCCGGAGTGCTTCTTTTGAATGGCTTTTTCCGCTGACCGGGTTTAGAGCCTTTGTATCCGGCATTGACTGCCATATCCTCGGTATTGTCACTGTTAATGCGGCGCTTGTGTTTGTTGCGACGTGACCTGCCATTGCCATCCTTGGTATCCGAAGTACCATGGTTCTTTGATATGTTATTGCTACGAGCCAGCCAGCTGTCTTCTCCCATGCAAAAGCGGGTCATGAGTGTCGTGAGGGCTGCCATAGATTTCGGCTTTTCCTGGCCGAGGCGCCGGGCGAGCCACTCGTCATGGATGTTGTGCTTAAAAGCTGCTAGCAGGGCCTCTGCATTTGGACAGTCGACGATTTGATTTTTCTTTGTCAGGAACCGTGTCCGGAATTACCTGGCCGATTCCTCTGGCTGCTGAATTATGTGGCTCAAGTCATCGGCATCTGGTGGTCACACATAAGTGCCCTGGAAGTTGTCAAGGAATGCAGCTTCCAGATCTTCCCAACAACCAATGGATTCTGCTGGCAGGCTGTTGAGCCAATGCCGAGCTGGTCCTTTGAGCTTGAGTGGGAGGTATTTGATGGCGTGTAGATCATCACCGTGGGCCATGTGGATGTGCAAGAGGAAGTCCTCGATCCATACTGCAGGATCTGTTGTGCCGTCGTATGATTCAATATTTACGGATTTGAAACCCTCTGGGATTTGGTGATCCATTACTTCGTCTGTGAAGCATAGGGGGTGTGCAGCGCCTCTGTACTGGGCTATATCGCGACGCAGCTCAAATGAGTCTTGTCCGATGTGTTCGGCCCGACCGGATTTACTTTTACTGTATCTGGCATGACGGTTATCGTCTTGCATAGTGGCGCGCCCTCGTGATCCGTAGATCGATCTTGCGTGTTTTGCTTTGTCCTCCAATACGTCTCGCAGGTCTGGTGTATTTCCCCATGCTTTGAAATTTTTATTTGAGTGGCGTCGGGGTGCGAGCTGAGCTTTTGGCTGGAATGCCTCTTTGTCGCGGCCACGAGGTGGCCGATCAGCCGCGTCATACGCTGGAGATGTAGGTTTTGGTGATTCCTCCTCCAGTCGGAGTAGCAACCTACGCTTTGGGTAACTCTTGGAGGGGCTTTCGAGTTTATATTCCTCGGCCGCAAGGACTTCAGTCCATCTGTCAGCTAGCAAATCTTGATCAGCTTGAAGCTGCTGTTGCTTTTTCTTAAGGCTATTTGCCGTGGCTATAAGCCGGCGCTTGAAGCGCTCTTGTTCGACGGGATCCTCAGGCACGACGAATTCGTCATCATCGAGGCTTGCCTCGTCTTCGGAGGGAGGCATGTAATTATCATCCTCCACCTCTCCATCTGCCATTCTCTCGGGAGGTCTGGCTTCTCCATCCTCCTACCCTAAATCTTGCTGGAGGGGATTGTTGTCGTCTTTGACACTGTCCGGAGTGCTATTATCTCCTATGCCGGTGTCACCGCTTTTGCTTTGGCGAGAGTTAGAGCAGCGCCGCTGACGTCGGTGCTTGGGTTGCTTCTTGGAGGGGTCATCCTCCGCTGTCCCGTCGCCATTGCCTTCTTTGGGTGTGTCCACCATATATATGTCATATGACGAGGTGGCTGTCCAGTGCCCTGTGGGCAGTGGTTCTTGTTCACCTCCTGCATCGTCGTCCATGCCGTCGATGTCTTCAGAGTCGAAGTCGAGCATGTCGGTCAAATCGTCGATAGTGGCTAATAAGTGGGTGGTGGGTGGGCGGCGAATTTCTTCGTCCTCCGCATCCCAATCCCGCCGGACATAGTTCGGCCAGGACTCTCCTGACAAGGAGAGAGACCTTAACGAGTTCAGTATGTCGCCGAAGGGCGAGTGCTGAAAGATATCCGCAGAGGTAAACTCCATGATCGGCGCCCAGTCGGATTCGATAGGCACGGGCGCAGGAGGTTCGGAGTCCGTTGCTCGGGAAGGATCTGGTAGCTTGGCATCACGACTCTCGTGAAGGCTAAGGTCGATACTCAGCTCGATCGCCGCTAAGGATACGACCTCCGTGGCGGGGTCTATCCACCCGTCCATGGATGGCGCAACTGGCTCCGAATTGAGGGTCGGAGCGGTTGCCGGCGCGATCTCCTGAACACTCTCTGATGGCAGAGCTAAATCATGCTCATCATGACCGTGTGGCGCACTAGGCAGGGGCTCTTATCCGTCGAAGATCAAGTCTCCGCGGATATCGGCCGTGTAGTTTAAGCTTCCAAACCTGACCTGGTGGCCAGGGGCGTAACTCTCGATCTTCTCCAGATGGCCAAGCGAGTTGGCCCACAGTGCGAAGCCGCCGAATACAAAGATCTATCCGGGGAGAAAAGTCTCACCCTGGACTGCATCGCTATCGATGATTGAAGGAGCCATCAAGCCTAATGATGATGACACAGAGGAACTCTCAATGAAAGCACCAATGTCGGTGTCAAAACTGGCGGATCTCGGGTAGGGGGTCCCGAACTATGCGTCTAAGGCGGATGGTAACAGGAGGCAGGGAACACGATGTTTTACCCAGGTTCGGGCCCTCTTGATGGAGGTAAAACCCTACGTCCTGCTTGATTATTCTTGATAATATGAGTAGTACAAGAGTAGATCTACCACAAGATCGGAGAGGCTAAACCCTAGAAGCTAGCCTATGGTATGATTGTATGTTGTCCTATGGACTAAAACCCTCCGGTTTATATAGACACCGGAGGGGGCTAAGGTTACACAAGGTCGGTTACAAAGGAGGAGATATACATATCCGTATTGCCTAGCTTGCCTTCCACTCCAAGGAGAGTCCCATCCGGACACGAGACGAAGTCTTCAATCTTGTATCTTCATAGCCCAACAGTCCAGCCAAAGGATATAGTCCGGCTGTCTGGAGACCCCCTAATCCAGGACTCCCTCAGCGAGCTTTGCTATTATAGTTGGGTCTTATGATGTTTCTCCCCCTATACTCTCTTGTAATGGATTGAGTTTTCCCTTTGAAGTTATCTTATCGGATTGAGTCTTTAAGGATTTGAGAACACTTGATGTATGTCTTCCGTGGGATAACCGTGGTGACAATGGGTTATTCTATTGATTCACTTGATGTATGTTTTGGTGATCAACTTACGGGTTCCGCCCATGAACCTATGGATAGGGGTTGGCACACGTTTTCGTCTTGACTCTCCGGTAGAAACTTTGGGGCACTCTTCGAGTTCCTATGTGTTGGTTGAATAGATGAATCTGAGATTGTGTGATGCATATCATATAATCATACCCACGGATACTTGAGGTGACATTGGAGTATCTAGGTGACATTAGGGTTTTGGTTGATTTGTGTCTTAAGGTGTTATTCTAGTACGCACTCTAGGGCTGTTTGTGACACTTATAGGAATAGCCCAACGGATTGGTTGGAAAGAATAACTTTGAGGTGGTTTCGTACCCTACCATAATCTCTTCGTTTGTTCTCCGCTATTAGTGACTTTGGAGTGACTCTTTGTTGCATGTTGAGGGATAGTTATGCGATCCAGTTATGTTATTATTGTTGAGAGAACTTGCACTAGTGAAAGTATAAACCCTAGGCTTTGTTTCAACGCATTGCAATACTGTTTAGGCTCACTTTTATCATTAGTTACCTTGCTGTTTTTATATTTTCAGATTACAAGAACCTTTATCTACCATCCATATACCACTTGCATCACCATCTCTTCGCCGAACTAGTGCACCTATACAATTTACCATTGTATCGGGTGTGTTGGGGACACAAGAGACTCTTTGTTATTTGGTTGCAGGGTTGCTCAAGAGAGACCATCTTCATCCTACGCCTCCTACGGATTGATAAACCTTAGGTCATCCACTTGAGGGAAATTTGCTACTGTCCTACAAACCTCTACACTTGGAGGCCCAATAACGTCTACAAGAAGAAGATTGTGTAGTAGACATCAATGCGCGCCTCATGGCCGAGGGTCTTCGGTTGGCGGAGGAGCGGCATAAGCTAAAGGTGGCTATCAACCTCGGGCGTCACCAGCCCGAGCTTGATAACGTGAAGGCCGAGGTTTCTCTCGCAGCCTCGCGAGAGGCCTGCTCTCGAGCTCAGGAAGAGGCACGGGAAGCTGACCGCCGTTGCGAGGCCGCGGAGAAGCACGCGTGGGAGCTCCAAGCCTGGAGCGCCTCCTTGGAGCAGCAAGTGGAGGTGCACAGAGCCGCCCTTGCGTCGTTGAGCACTACAAGAAATATGTCAACTTGTGACCACCACTATTGGTCACTGAAAGGTCACAAATTTCCATTTGCGACCTTTTTGTGACCAAAAACAGAAGGTCAAAAGCTGGCGGTCATAAACTGACTTTAGTGACCTTTCTTCTGGAATGGTCGAAGACATTTACGACCAAAATATGTCCACTATAGCGTTTTGGTCACTAGCAACCTCCCCAGGCCACGTAGGCATCCAGCATGGCAAGCTGATGTGGCACAAGATTCAGCCCGGTCCAATTCAGTTTTCTACATGGGCCTAGCCCATTAATTCAGCCTTTCTATATTTTTTTTCTGTCAATTTTTGGTCAACTTCATGGGCCTGGCCCAACATTGCAGCCTTTTTTATTATTGGGCCTTGGCCTTTTCGTCTAAATAATTATAATTTCCTTTTTTTATTAAATGGGTCCACCAGTCAGATGGGTCCCAGTTGTCAGGTTTGGGTCTAGTAAGTGAGTCCCATCTATCAGGCTCATATTCTTCATATTTCAACTAGTATTTAACTTGGCAGACAAAAGCACACATGATACTTCAAATAAGAGCAACCAGATCACGTTGCCAATACATATGACCATGTGTAATACAGTACTTTAAAAGATCTACATGTGTAACGAGCTCTACAAGTGTGATACAATACTGCTTTACAAGAAAATGACGACATGCCGGACTCGCTGGACAACCATAGTCAAGGCTGGGAACAAACAAAATGGCAACATGGCTTCCTTTGTCAGGGCTGCCGGTGTTGCTCCTTCCGCGCCACCGCCGCACAGGTGAATTTCCTGCACAAGTGAAATTGGACTGAATCTGTAAACTTTTTTATACTCCTGGACTGTGTTTGGAATGAATTTGGAGTACAAGGAAACCAGAACAATATCTGGACTGTGTTTAGACTAAATTTGGAGTACTCCTGGACTGAATTTGGACTGAGTTTAACTGAAATAATGATCAGGACAATGAACAGTACACAAAACATTATAGTCCAGAACCATATGTGACGGACGGTACCCCAACATTACACAAAGGATGGTCAATGATCAAGACTAGTGTGCAATGATATATACCTTTGGTGACCGGGCTAGAATAATGGACCATAGCCTGAGGATCACGACGTTCGTCGTCTTGACGTACTCGTGCACCTTCTTCATGATGTGCTGTGCCTCCACTATACTCTCCATCGTCATCTTGTCCGAGGACTTGTCGATGATCACCTCTGAGCATATCTCACCTATCTTTCTCTGCTTGGCCCAGACCATCGCGCCCACCGCTAGTAGCAAGGATGCTGCCAGTGCATAACCGACCCACTCGCTGCAATAGAAAAGATGAAACTTGCATATTATTCCAAGTCCCATTTTCAACTTGAGTACACACAAATATGTAACCAGGATTCAATGAAAATGATGCTTATAATCTTAATGATGCACTAAGCAGACTAACGGAAATATATGTGGGAGGTATTCAGAAACATGTTTAATGGAAATATCCAGCTTGGAGATATTCAAAAGCATGATACTCCTAATCATGTACTTATGCTGAGAATATTTATGCTTGCATGTTCAGAATATATACTCTACTCAGCTTTACTAAGAAATATTGTTAAATCTTGACAAGTTAAATCTTGTTCGGTCTTGTTAAATACTCCAAGCAACTAATCCTACTGCGACTGCATCTTGAGTATAGTTACTCCAAGCAACTCTCTCGGACGAGTACTAACTAGAAAGAGCACCATGGGGACGGGGAGGGTTGGATGGAAATCTCACCAGGATGAGGTCGAAGATGAACCAGGAGGTGCCGAAGAGGAACACGAATAGGGACAGCAGGAACGGCATGAACTCCAGCCCTCTTCGACCAACCTCTGCACAAGCACAACCACACGCATGTCTCATGATTTAGTAGTCAGCGCGTACACCAAACTGTTGACTGTGGATTTCAGAAATGTGTGCGTGCATACCGTGAAGACGGCGATCTGTGAAGCTGATCGTGACGTTGACGCAGGGCACGGCGATGGCACCACGCCGCGATGCCGCCGCCGAGGACGACGAGGGAGAGGACCAGGAACCCCGCTCGCAGTCGGTGGTGGCGACCAGGAACATACAAAGAGTACAAGAACAAACAAAGCTCATGGTTACACTTAATTCACATTTTCTAACTCTCTTTTTACATGTATAAGATGCTAGAAATAAGATGTAGAGTTTTCAAAAAATAATTAGCATACTTGCATTTTGCAGTGCTACTGTGTGCACTGGACAACAATCATTTATGGACTTAATTCAAAACACTTGTAACATAACAGAAGCAGGGTGAACAGGGTACCGCATTTGATACCAACTGAGAACACTTATTACATAACAAGACAAGAGCAAAGTGAACTTAGTGTCGCAGTGTTGTTTAAGAGAGCGGCTTGTTCAATTTAAATTCACACCGAATGAGGCCAGAACCAACTTACATGATCTGGTATAAATCTACCAAATACCCTATTTCAGCAACATCACAGAACACACGAACTAAACCTAACATACAAGTGAGGTCACGACCAATATACATGACCTAGTAAGGAACCAAGGACCTTCAGTAGAAACCACCAAAACCTCGGCACGATCCACAGAAACAATATTATTCTACCGTTTGGTTAAAGCTAGAACACTGCGACGCTGCATACATCTCCCTATGCAGCAACTAAAATCAAGTGTCTTCGCCATACACACGACCAACACGGTACCAAAAATGATCTATTGCACAACCACGGCAGTTAGTACCAGCCATCATAGTTAAAGTTGCATCCACGGATCATGGCAACTGGAGAGAAGTGATATACCTCGTTGATGGTGAGCATCTGGCCGTTGGCCTTCTTCACCTTCTTGAGCTTCCTCAGGAAGTACCTGCGCGCAAACAACCAAACAATCAAACACATAAGCGCCGACGAAACCAGCGCGCGAGGAAGATCGAGGTCGGGGGAGGAGACTGACCAGAACTTGGACTTGGCGCGGACCTCGTTGGTGGCCCAGAGCTTCATGCGGTAGATCTTGGGCTGCTCATCGCCGGGGGTCGGCAGCGCGCGACCCACCACCTGGTACTGGTGGAACTATGCGCAAACACAGAGAGGACAGCCACGATGGGGGTAAGATCGACGGCGCGGCGGATCTAGAGGACTGGGGGAGGACGGCGGGGCGGGGAAGAGAGAGAGAGAGAGAGAGAGAGAGAGAGAGAGAGAGAGAGAGAGAGGGAGGAGGAGCTTACCCTGTGGGCGACCATTCTGGCGAGCTCTTGAGACCAGAGTGCGGGGCGGCGAAGCGAGAGGCGAGGTTGGATACGTAGTGCTGGAGGAAGGAGGAGGCGGCGGCGAGGGGGGTGGGAGGCGGGGAGGGGGAGGGGCACCACTGAACTATATCGATGCCGCGGACGACGACGAGCACTCCCCTCCACCTCCGCCCCCGAAGCTCATCTCCATGCCTCCTCCCTGGTCACCGACGCCTTGCGCGCCGGAGATGGCTGCCGGCCTAGATGGCGGCGACGGAGAGGGAGTTGGGTGAGTGGGTGGGGAGAGGGAGTGGGTGGATCTGGCCGCCGGTTGAGGGGAGAGGAGGGGGAGCGGCAGCGGAGAAGGAGGATCCGACGGGTTGTGGCGCAGGTTGAGGTACGGGTGTAGGGTTAGGGAAGGGAGGTGGCTTGGGGGTGGCGATGCGGTGGGGAAGGGAGGGGTCGGGGTGGCGATGCGGCGAGGATGGGCGCGGGGAGGCCATGGATGCGGGGAGGTCGCCGCCGGCTGGTGGGATCGGGGGAGGGGGATCTGAGGGGGGCGAGGGGATCTGCATCGGGGGAGAGGGGAGAGGAAGAAAGAAAGAAAGAAAGGAGGCGGGGGGGGGATGGAAGATGCCAGCTAGGGTTTCGCCTCAGGTGGGGTTGGTGGGGGAGGCAAGGAGCGACGGCTACCGTTGGATCCGGGAAGATCCAATGGTGTTTTGTGCATGATCCGTGTGCCTTGTCCACGGACCAATCAGAACGCAATACAATATTATGACCAATTGAATTGGTCGTGATAAATTTAAAAATAAGATGTTAGATCATCTTAGCTATTTACTTGACCTGATACATTGGAAAAAAATGAAACAAATGAAAAACCTTCTCATCATGTCATCAAATGTGACCTAGTTTTTAGAAGAAAAAATAACAAAATAGTAATAAGGAACTTTTCATTTTCTTTGCACGAAAATTCATTTTTCATTTTTCGAGTGCTCAAAATGAGTTTTTTTGTGAAGAACATACCAAATATTTGTTGCAAAATTGTATCAAATCATTTTTCTAAAATACTAGACCATATTTAATGTACAAATAACCAAATGGTTGGGTGTCAAAACTTTTAATCCACCTCTCGTGAAAAAGACAAATTTCCGCCGATTCAGTTGGAAGCGGGTCAAATTTGAACTATTGTTGCCTCATAGTTTGCTATTTATTTTTTCCAAAAATCATTTCTAGGTACATAAGTACCTATTTAATCAGAGAAACACCAAAAAATTTCCAAGATTCAACCACTAGCTAGGAACGGTCAAGCCCGCCGTTTTGACCGCATTTTGAAACGGGCATAAAAAATTCAAAAAAAAACAAAAAATTGGAAAACCTTCACATTGTGTCATTATATGTGACCAAGTTTCCAGGAAAAATAATAAACTTGTAATACGGAAATTATTTTAGAAAAGTGTTCTCATAAATGAGCTATCATGTGTGAAGATTCATGGATTTCAACCCAAACGCTCAATCTCATGGTCACATTCATGGCATAGTTTGTTCAAATGATCTCATATTGTGCACAAGGGTGCATCTTGGAATTCCAAACAATGTTGCCAAAGGGAGTTTTCATTTTCTTTGCACGGAAAATTCATTTTCCATTTTTTGAGTGCCCGAAATGAGGTTTTTTTGTGAAGGACCTACCATATATTTGTTGCAAAATTGTACCAAATCATTTTTATAAAATATTAGGACATATTTAATGCACAATTGACAAAATGGTTGGGTGCCAAAAGTTTTGATCGACCTCTGGTGAAAAAGACAAATTCCCGCCGATTCAGTTGGAAGCGGGTAAAATTTGAACTGCAGCTGCCTCATAGTTTGCTATTTATTTTTTCCAAAAATCATTTCTAGGTACATAAGTATGTATTTAATCATAGAAACATCCAAAGTTTTCCAAGATTCAACCACTAGCTAGGAACGGTCAAGCCCGTCGTTTTGACCGCATTTTGAAACGGGCATAAAAAATTCAATAAAATCAAAAAATTGGAAAACCTTCGCATTGTGTCATTATATGTGACCAAGTTTCCAGGAAAAGTAATAAACTTGTAATACGGTAATTATTTTAAAAAAGTGTTCTCAGAAATGAGCTATCAAGTGTGAAGATTCATGGCTTTCAAGCCAAATGATCAATCTTATTGCCACATTCATGGCATAGTTTGTTCAAATGATCTCATATTATGCACAAGGGTGCATATTGGAATGGCAAACAATGTTGCCTAATGAAGTTTTCATTTTCTTTGGACGAAAAAACCATTTTCCATTTACCGAGTGCCCGAAATGAGTTTTTTTGTGAAGGACCTCCCAAATATTTGTTGCAAAATTGGACCAAATCATTTTTCTAAAATACTAGGCCATATTTAATGCACAATTAACAAAATGGTTGGTTGTAAAAAGTTTTTATCCACCTCTGGTGAAAAAGACAAATTCCCGCTGATTCAGCTAGAAGCGGGTCAAATTTGAACTGTAGCTACCTCGTAGTTTGCTCTTTATTTTTTCCAAAAATCATTTATAGGCACATAAGTATCTATTTAATCAGAGAAACACCAAAAAAATTCCAAGATTCAACCGCTACCTAGGAACGGTCAAGCCCGCCGTTTTGACCACATTTTGAAACGGGCATAAAAAATTCAAAAAAAAATCAAAAAATTGGAAAACCTTCGCATTGTGTCATTATATGTGATTAAGTTTCCAGGAAAAATAATAAACTTGTAATACGATAGTTATTTTAAAAAAGTGTTCTCAGAAATGAGCTATCATGTGTGAAGGTGAATGGCTTTCAAGCCAAATGATCAATCTTATGGCCACATTCATGGCATAGTTTGTTCAAATGATCTCATATTGTGCATAAGGGTGCATATTGGAATGGCAAACAATGTTGCCTAAGGAATTTTTCATTTTTGTTGGACGAAAAAACCATTTTCCATTTTTCGAGTGCCCAAAAGGAGGTTTTTTTGTGAAGGAACTACCAAATAATTGTTGCAAAATTGGACCAAATCATTTTTATAAAATACTAGGCCATATTTAATGCACAATTGACAAAATGGTTGGGTGTAATTTTTTTTGATCCACCTCTTGTGAAAAAGACAAATTTCCATCGATTCAGTAGGAAGCGGGTCAAATTTGAACTGCAGCTGCCTCATAGTTTGCTTTTTTTTTCCAAAAATCATTTCTAGTTACATAAGGACCTATTTAATCATAAATACATGGTTTGGTGGCGATACGTAGAGGTTTGGGCAGTGGCCGAGGGCCCCAACTCTAGAGCGCGTAAACTCGCATGCCCGCCGCATGGTCACCGCGTGACCGTGGCGTTGCCATGCGTTCTGGGCGGCCTAGGCATGTCTAGTGGGTTGGGCACTCCCCAGGTTGGTGCTAGGAAGAAAATTACAACATAAGGTTCTCACAAGGAGACCGATTGATGCTCAAACATGAATTAACAGCCAAGTGTTTGATTAACGGTACGTGAAATGTACATGGCTAATGGGCGTGAGTTTTGGCTGAGGATGATCAGTTACTAAGAAGACCGTCTTTACAAATTTTCAGCTCAAAAGGAGGAGCCTAGGTGGTACTTGCTTTGTGAACTACCACACTGGACATAACTATGAATGTTGAAGCTCGGCTCAAAATAATGAACGGATTGAGCTGGCATTAGGTGGAGGATGGTTATTTGGGCATAGGAAACCACTGTAGAAAATGGATACTATTTGGAAATGCCAAAGTGGTACTTCCTTCACAATTCCCTTCTATGGACAGAAACTTGGGAAAACTAGTGAGAGAGATTGGATGAATGAAATGAGCTAAAAATTGGTGTAGGTAAGTTACATGGGTATGGTCATGCGCTGGTAAATTTTCAGATCATTTGGGTATGCCTAGCTAGTACTTACTTCACAAAGCTTCTCTTGAGGTAGAAACTTTGAAAATTTCCTGAGAAAGATTTACTAGGAAAATTGAGCTGAATATTATCATGTGGCAATGATTTGGGTATGGAAGAGTGCCCGAAAAGTTTGAGGGTAATAGGAGGGGTCTAGATAACACTTGCTTTGCAACGTGCCAATTTGGCCATAAAATATAAATTGAACCTGGGCTCACATAGATGATTTTACTGAGCTGCAATTTGGAGGAGGGTGATAATTTGGGCATATGAAGAACTGTATAAATTTCATGTCATTTCGATATATAAAAAAGGTACTTCCTTCACAATGCTTCTAGGTGGACAAAAACTTCGGAAATTTGCCGAGGAAGATTTGCTAGGCAAGTGGAGCTAAATTTTGTCATGCGGTAATGATTTGGATAGGAAAGAGTGCCAAAAAATTCCAAGGGCAATCAAGAATATATAAATAGCACTTCCTTCATAAAGTGCTGTCGTGAACAGAATAGGAAAATGAATATTGTTGAATTAGTTTTGAACTAGGCAAGGAAGGATTTTTACATATTTGATGAAGATATGACCCAAAGAATTTATGAGATTTTTTTGGGAATTTTGGGAATGACAGAAATATAGGTTGCTTCACAACCTAGGGCAAAAACTGCCACATGGACATGACACATAGGCAAAACTGATGAGGTGGCGCCTAGTCATAGCAACCCACCACAATTTACAAGGTTATGACCATCTATATTGGTCATGATCAGCTAGAAATAAGGCAACAGACCAGTGCTATCTGCTTTATGACCATTTCGTGTAAGGAAATTACGACCTTTCTGACCAAAATGGTCGTTATAGTTTAGGTTTTGGAGCCCCCGAACAACTTTTGACCAATTGGTCTGAAATGGTCATAGATCTATGACCAATTCTTCCAGGGTCACTAACAGAAGGTCACAAGTTGACATACTTCATGTAGTGGAGGGGGACGCCCACCGAAGAGGAAGAGATCCGGAAGCGTG
The DNA here is from genome assembly GCF_003073215.2 of Triticum urartu. Taxonomy (NCBI): domain Eukaryota; kingdom Viridiplantae; phylum Streptophyta; class Magnoliopsida; order Poales; family Poaceae; genus Triticum; species Triticum urartu. Next base: position 66,614 of record NW_024113257.1, on the reverse strand, counting down.
AGGAGGAGTTGGCGCTGGAAGCCGTGGAGCGTAGCCTTAAGCTCGAGAAACTGGAGACGAGGGGGCGTCAGGTTGCCCAAGCGGAAGAAGCTTGGCGCACGCGAGGCCCAGGAGGAGGTCGATCGGCGGGTGGCCGAGGCTCACGCGGATCTTGAGGGCAGGTACAACCTGAAGTTGGAGTTCGTAGCGGCCGAGGCCGCGGGCAGGGCTGCTGCCCTCAAGTCTAGGCTGACTGAGGCGAAACGACGCGAGGAGGCCACCGCAGCCGCCCTGGCCTTGGCGCAGGCTGAGCTGGCCTCTGCCCGCGCCGAGCTACTTCCTCTGCAGCAGTGGGTCGCCAACATCGAGTCAATCGCGCAGCAGAACAGGGAGGAAGTGCTTCAACGGCGAACGCTGGAGCGCGTGCACGCCCCCATGCTCGCGGGCCTCAGGAACAGGGCCAACGCGGCGTTGGGCCACATCTGCGATGAGAATGCTCCTCATCCCCATGCGAACGACTACGCTAGCCACCTCTGCTTCTTTACCGACGTGGTGACGCGCCTGGAGAATCGTTCCGAGAGAGCTCGCCAACTTGTTGAAGAGAGGAGTGATACGTCTCCAACGTATCTATAATTTTTGATTGCTCCATGCTATATTATCTACTGTTTTGGACTATATTGGGCTTTATTTTCCACTTTTATATTATTTTTGGGACTAACCTATTAACCGGAGGCCCAGCCCAGAATTGCTGTTTTTTGCCTATTTCAGTGTTTCGAAGAAACGGAATATCAAACGGAGTCCAAACGGAATAAAATCTTCGGGAACGTGATTTTCTCACCAAACGTGATCCAGGAGACTTGGATCCTGCTCCAAGGAACAAAAGAGGCGGTCACGAGGGTGGGGGGCGCCCCCCTAGGGCGCGCCCCCTGCCTCGTGGGCCCCTCGTTGCTCCTCCGGCGTACTTCTTCCTCCTATATATACACACGTACCCCCAAACGATCAGAACAGGAGCCAAAAACCTAATTCCACTGCTGCAACTTTCTGTATCCACGAGATCCCATCTTGGGGCCTGTTCCGGAGCTCCGCCGGAAGAGGGCCGTCATCACGGAGGGCTTCTACATCATCCTAGCCCCTCCGATGAAGTGTGAGTAGTTTACCTCAGACCTTCGGGTCCATAGTTAGTAGCTAGATGGCTTCTTCTCTCTCTTTGAATCTCAATACAAAGTTCTCCCCCTCTCTTGTGGAGATCTATTCGATGTAATCTTATTTTTGCGATGTGTTTGTTGAGACCGATGAATTGTGGGTTTATGATCAAGCCTATCTATGAATAATATTTGAATCTTCTCTGAATTATTTTATGTATGACTGGTTATCTTTGCAAGTCTCTTTGAATTATCCGTTTGGTTTGGCCAACTAGATTGGTAGTTCTTGCCATGGGAGAAGTGCTTAGCTTTGGGTTCGATCTTGCGGTGTCCTTACCCAGTGACAGAAGGGGCAGCAAGGCACATATTGTATCGTTGCCATCGAGGATAACAAGATGGGGTTTATTTCATATTGCATGAATTTATCTCTCTACATCATGTCATCTTGCTTAAGGCATCACTCTGTTTTTAAGTTAATACTCTAGATGCATGCTGGATAGCGGTCGATGAGTGGAGTAATAGTAGTAGATGCAGAATCGTTTCGATCTACTTGTCACGGACATGATGCCTATATACATGATCATGCCTAGATATTCTCATAACTATGCTCAATTCTGTCAATTGCTCAACAGTAATTTGTTCACCCACCATAGAATACTTATGCTCTTGAGAGAAGCCACTAGTGAAACCTATGGCCCCCGGGTCTATTCTCATCATATCAATCTCCATCACTTTAATCTTGCTTTGCTTTTTATTTTGCTTTTACTTTTTACTTTGCATCTTTATACCAAAAATACCAAAAATACCAAAAATATTATATCTATCAGATCTCACTCTCGTAAGTGACTGTGAAGGGATTGACAACCCCTAATCGTGTTGGTTGCGAGTAGCTATCGCTTTGTGCAGGTACGAGGGACTTGAGCGTGGGCTCCTACTAGATTTGACCTTGGTTCTCAAAAACTAAGGGAAATACTTACGCTACTCTGCTGCATCATCCCTTCCTCTTCGGGGAAAACCAACGCAAGCTCAAGACGTAGCAAGAAGGATTTCTGGCGCCGTTGCCGGGGGGTCTACGCAAAAAGTCAACATACCAAGTACCCATCACAATCCCTATCTCTCGCATTACATTATTTGCCATTTGCCTCTTGTTTTCCTCTGCCCCCAATTCACCCTTGCCGTTTTATTCGCCCTCTCTCTCTCTATCCTCCCTCTCTATTTGCCTCTTTTTGCCCGTTTGCTTTTGTTTGCTCGTGTGCTAGATTGCTTGTTTGTCGTGATGGCTCAACGGAGATTTGGTGATCTTCACCTTAAAAGGTTAGAGGAGATCGAAACCAATGTTAGGAAGTTTATGGTTTTGCAATTTGAGCATAATAATTTCTTTAGAAACGAGCTTAAGGAACAAAAAAGTTTTATGAGTTATATGAATAAAGAGCTTGATGATATGTCTAAAGAATTTGAGGGTATAAGATCCCAAATTGCTCGTCTAGAAAAGATGACTGCTGAAATTTCGGACATGCAAGCCACCTTAGTTAATAAGATGGCTGCTAAACCGGATACCTATGAAAATCAAGATGAAGATCTAAAAGTTATTGATGTGTCTCCTATTAAATCTTTATTTTGCAATATGAATCTTGATGAAACTGAATATGATCTTCCTTTACCTAGAAGGCGTTCTAAAAATTCGGAGTATTTAGATCTTAATGATGAAATTGACGAAAGTGGGATTGAAAGAAATAAAAATCTAGATGTTGCTAAACCCACTATATTGTATTTCAAGGAATTTAATTATGAAAGTTTCTCTTTAATTTATTGTATTTCCTTGTTGCAATCCGTGCTAAATTCTCCACATGCTTATAGTCAAAATAAAGCCTTCACCGAACATATTGTTGATGCCTTGATGCAATCTTATGAAGAAAAACTTGAGTTGAAAGTTTCTATCCCTAGAAAACTCTATGATGAGTGGGAACCAACTATTAAAATTAAAATTAAAGATCATGAGTTTTATGCTTTGTGTGATTTGGGTGCTAGTGTCTCTACTATTCCCAAGACTTTGTGTCATTTGCTAGATTTCCGTAATTTTGATGATTGCTCTCTAAACTTGCATCTTGTGGATTACACTATTAAGAAACCTATGGGAAGGATTAATGATGTTCTTATTGTTGCAAATAGGACTTATGTGCCCGTATATTTCATTGTTCTTGATATAGATTGCAATCCTTCTTGCCCTATTATTCTTGGTAGACCTTTCCTTAGAACGGTTGGTGCAATTATTTATATGAAGGAAGGGAATATAGATTTCAATTTCCATTAAAAAGGGCATGGAACACTTTCCAAGAAAGAAAATAAAATTACCATATGAAACTATCATGAGAGCCACTTATGGATTGCCTACCAAAGATGGCAATACTTAGATCTATCCTCGCTTTTATGCCTAGCTAGGGGCGTTAAATGATAGCGCTTGTGGGGAGGCAACCCAATTTTATTTTTATTCCTTGCTTTTTGCTCCTGTTTAGTAATAAATAAATTATTTAGCCTCTGTTTTGGTTGTGTTTTTTGTGTTTAATTAGTGTTTGTGCCAAGTAGAACCGTTGGGAAGACTTGGGGAAAGTCTTGTTGAACTTGCTGTAAAAAACAGAAACTTTAGCGCTCACGAGAACCGCTGTCATTTTTATTTGAAGAGTGATATTTAGTTAAGTCTTTTTGAAGATGATTAATAGATAAATTCCTCACGTCCAGCAATTTATTTTAGAATTTTTGGGGTTCCAGATCTTGCGCTAGCTACAGATTACTACAGACTGTTCTGTTTTTGACAGATTCTGTTTTTCGTGTGTTGATTGCTTATTTTGATGAATCTATGGCTAGTAAAATAGTTTATAATCCATAGAGAAGTTGGAATACAGTAGGTTTAACACCAATATAAATAAATAATGATTTCATTACAGTACCTTGAAGTGGTCTTTTGTTTTCTTTCGCTAACGGAGCTCACGAGTTTTCTATTTTGAGTTTTGTGTTGTGAAGTTTTCAAGTTTTGGGTGAATTCTTTTGATGGATCATGGAACAAGGAGTGGCAAGAGCCTAAGCTTGGGGATGCCCATGGAACCCCCAAGATAATCCAAGGACACAAAAAGGTCAAAGCTTGGGGATGCCCCGGAAGGCATCCCCTCTTTCGTCCACTTCCATCGGTAATTTACTTGGAGCTATATTTTTATTCACCAACATGATATGTGTTTTTCTTGGAGCGTCTTGTATTATTTGTGTCTTTGTGTCTTAGTATACCACAATCATCCTTGCTGTACACACCTTTTGAGAGAGCCATACATGGACTAAAATTTGATAGAATACTCTATGTGCTTCACTTATATCTTTTGAGCTAAGTAGTTTTACTCTATGTGCTTCACTTATATCTTTTGAGCTAAGTAACTTTGCTCTATGTGCTTCACTTATATCTTTTAAGCATTATAATTTTGCTCTATGTGCTTCACTTAGATCTTTTAGAGCACGGTGGTGGATTTGTTTTAAAGAAACTATTGATCTCTCATGCTTCACTTAAATTATTTTGAGAGTCTCTTAATAGCATGGTAATTTGCTTAATAATAATATGCTTGGTATTCAAGATTTGTGAAACTTTCTTTTGAGTGTGTTGAATACTAAGAAAAGATTGAAGCATGATAATTGTTTTGAGATATGGAGGTGATAATATTAAAGTCATGCTAGTTGAGTAGTTGTGAATTTAAAGAATACTTGTGTTAAAGTTTGTGATTCCCGTAGCATGCACGTATGGTGAACCGTTATGTGATGAAGTCGGAGCATGGTTTATTTATTGATTGTCTTCCTTATGAGTGGCGGTCGGGGACGAGCGATGGTCTTTTCCTACCAATCTATCCCCCTAGGAGCATGCGCGTAATACTTTGCTTTGATAACTTCTAGATTTTTGCAATAAGTATATGAGTTCTTTATGACTAATGTTGAGTCCATGGATTATACGCACTCTCACCCTTCCACCTTTGCTAGCCTCTCTAATACCGCGCACCTTTCGCCGGTATCATACACCTACCATATACCTTCCTCAAAACAGCCACCATACCTACCTATTATGGCATTTCCATAGCCATTCCGAGATATATTGCCATGCAACTTTCCACCATCTAGTTCATCATGACACACTCCATCATTGTCATATTGCATATCCAGGTACACCGCCGGATGCATTCATATAGAGTCATATTTTGTTCTAAGTATTGAGTTGTAAGAAAAATAAAAGTGTGACGATCATCATTATTAGAGCATTGTCCCAGTGAGGAAAGAATGATGGAGACTATGATTCCCCCATAAGTTGGGATGAGACTCCGGACGAAAAATAAAATAAATAAAAAAAGAGGCCAAAGAAGCCCAAATAAAAAGAGGCCATAAAAAAGAGAAAAGGCCCAAACAAAAAAATAATATAAAAAAATGATGAGAGAAAAATAGAGAAGGGACAATGTTACTATCCTTTTACCACACTTGTGCTTCAAAGTAGCACCATGATCTTCATAGTAGAGAGTCTCTCATGTTATCACTTTCATATACTAGTGGGAATTTTTCATTATAGAACTTGGCTTGTATATTCCAATGATGGGCTTCCTCAAATTGCCCTAGGTCTTCATGAGAAAGCAAGTTGGATGCACACCCACTTAGTTTCTTTTTGAGCTTTCATATACTTATAGCTCTAGTGCATCCGTTGCATGGCAATCCCTACTCACTCACATTGATATCTATTGATGGGCATCTCCATAGCCCGTTGATACGCCTAGTTGATGTGAGACTATCTTCCCATCCTTTTTGTCTTCTCCACAACCACCATTCTATTCCACCTAGTGCTATATCCATGGCTCACGCTCATGTATTGCGTGAAGATTGAAAAAGATTTGAAAAAGTTAGAGTATGAAACAATTGCTTGGCTTGCCATCGGGGTTGTGCATGATTTAAATACTTTGTGTGGTGAAGATGGAGCATAGCCAGACTATATGATTTTGTAGGGATAACTTTCTTTGGCCATGTTATTTTGAGAAGACATAATTGCTTTGTTAGTATGCTTGAAGTATTATTATTTTTATGTCAATATAAAATTTTGTCTTGAATCTTTCTAATCTGAATATTCATACCACAATTAAGAAGATTTGCATTGAAATTATGCCAAGTAGCACTCCGCATCAAAAATTCTTTTTTATCATTTACCTACTCGAGGACGAGCAGCAATTAAGCTTGGGGATGCCTGATACGTCTCCAACGTATCTATAATTTTTGATTGCTCCATGCTATATTATCTACTGTTTTGGACTATATTGGGCTTTATTTTCCACTTTTATATTATTTTTGGGACTAACCTATTAACCGGAGGCCCAACCCAGAATTGTTGTTTTTTTACCTATTTCAGTGTTTCGAAGAAACGGAATATCAAACGGAGTCCAAACGGAATAAAATCTTCGGGAACGTGATTTTCTCACTGAATGTGATCCAGGAGACTTGGACCCTGCTCCAAGGAACAAAAGAGGCGGTCACGAGGGTGGGGGCGCCCCCCTAGGGCGCGCCCCCTGCCTCGTGGGCCCCTCGTTGCTCCTCCGGCGTACTTCTTCCTCCTATATATACACACGTACCCCCAAACGATCAGAACAGGAGCCAAAAACCTAATTCCACCGCCGCAACTTTCTGTATCCATGAGATCCCATCTTGGGGCCTGTTCCGGAGCTCCGCCGGAAGAGGGCTGTCATCACGGAGGGCTTCTACATCATCCTAGCGCCTCCGATGAAGTGTGAGTAGTTTATCTCAGACCTTCGGGTCCATGGTTAGTAGCTAGATGGCTTATTCTCTCTCTTTGAATCTCAATACAAAGTTCTCCCCCTCTCTTGTGGAGATCTATTCGATGTAATCTTGTTTTTGCGGTGTGTTTGTTGAGACCGATGAATTGTGGGTTTATGATCAAGTCTATCTATGAATAATATTTGAATCTTCTCTGAATTCTTTTATGTATGATTGGTTATCTTTGCAAGTCTCTTCGAATTATCCGTTTGGTTTGGCCAACTAGATTGGTAGTTCTTGCCATGGGAGAAGTGCTTAGCTTTGGGTTCGATCTTGCGGTGTCCTTACCCAGTGACAGAAGGGGCAGCAAGGCACGTATTGTATCGTTGCCATCGAGGATAACAAGATGGGGTTTATTCCATATTGCATGAATTTATCTCTCTACATCATGTCATCTTGCTTAAGGCGTTACTTTGTTTTTAACTTAATACTCTAGATGCATGCTGGATGGCGGTCGATGAGTGGAGTAATAGTAGTAGATGCAGAATCGTTTCGATCTACTTGTCACGGACATGATGCCTATATACATGATCATGCCTAGATATTCTCGTAACTATGCTCAATTCTGTCAATTGCTCAATAGTAATTTGTTCACCCACCGTAGAATACTTATGCTCTTGAGAGAAGCCACTAGTGAAACCTATGGCCCCCCGGGTCTATTCTCATCATATCAATCTCCATCACTTTAATCTTGCTTTGCTTTTTATTTTGCTTTTACTTTTTACTTTGCATCTTTATACCAAAAATACCAAAAATATTATATCTATCAGATCTCACTCTCGTAAGTGACCGTGAAGGGATTGGCAACCCCTAATCGCGTTGGTTGCGAGTAGCTATCGCTTTGTGCAGGTACGAGGGACTTGAGCGTGGGCTCCTACTAGATTGATACCTTGGTTCTAAAAAACTGAGGGAAATACTTACGCTACTCTGCTGCATCATCCCTTCATCTTCGGGGAAAACCAACGCAAGCTCAAGACGTAGCAAGGAGCCATGGCCTGCTTGGGCGTGCATTCTCCCGCGTCTTCAACCATCTCCAAAATACCGATCCAAACTTTGATTTTGATGCCACCATTGCTCCCGTACCCGAGGCCATCCGGGGTGACCTGGCGCCATGGGTGGAAGACAATGTGGACGCGCTGGTCAGGGCCTTCACTTCCGATGACGATGCGGTGGTGGTCGCGGCGAACGAAGGCAACGTGGTCGACGATGGTGATGGCGGTGCTGGTGGAGGTGATGGTGATGCTAGTGATGGTGGCAGCGATGCCCACGACGCGTTTGAGGGCGATCCGAGGGATGCGGCGAGCGACATGTCCAATTGATCCCGTGTTTCCCAGCTGTTTGTCCTGCACGCAAAAGCTCGGGCGCGGCCCTAGAGGTTGTAAGAGCATTTTTGGAGGGGAAGCCCCTCATGTATATATACTACTGCCTCTACTATTTTAGGTCGAGTTGAATATGTGTCTTCATGAACTCACGTATCCTGGGGCAAGTTTGTTGTTGCAGTTTACCTTAGCCTGGACGAGCCCCAAACCAGCTCGTGAGGTTGCGAGTTTCTGGGAAGCTCCTGAGGAGTTCGTTGACACGCCCGAGGGGGGCGCGTGATAAGTAAGCACTAGCCGTGGCACGACATGTGTGTCGTGTGTGTGCCATGCCTAGCCCCGCTCGCGAGGGGCCCGCGAGGGGGAAGCAACAGGCGCAAACTCCGAATTAAGGCAAGAACCAGATAGCAAGAAATTGCTCTAACAAGAAAAGGCACCCCCCGCGCGCATAAATGAAAATTCAACTTCAACTTAAATCCAAATCCAAAAGGCAGGGTTACAGAAAAGAGATCCAAAGCAAATGGCCGCGTCCGTCGCCTAGTCTAGTCTTCTTGTCTTCTCACCAGCGCGGAGCTAAGTGCTGCCACTAGGACGTGGGAGGAAGCCCCCGAGGCCCGAGGGCGGCACTCCTGAGACTCCGGGGCGTGTACAGCCCCGTCATTATTACGTGAGAGTGTCATGAGAGGAGACCTTCACAGGCGTGAGCCTTACTTCATAACGCCGAACGAGGGCCCCGCCTTGCGCTTTCCTCGACCACCGTTGGGGGCGACCAGAAACCAGGACGACACCAAGGGGCAAAGGGGACGCCAACAGCGACCATGGGTCCTCTGTCGGGGGAAGGCTCTGGAGCACCTCCCCGGCAGAGGGCCTACCTCTGGGGGACGCCTTGCTCCATGCGGCGCGGGGAGGGGCATTGCTCCCGGCCCCTCTCCTGCAGCCCCGAGCGTGCCCCTGGCGGCAGGGAGGCCAACGAGCTGGGGCCGCCATCCACTGCTGCGACCTGATCCTCCTGCGTCCCATGGTTAGCGTAAGCCTGCTCCTGAGGAATTAGTGGTACCTTGTAGTTGTTGTCGCCGGCGCGGTTGGTGAGGCTTCCGGAGGGCTCCTGAAAGGTGCCGACTTCTAGCGCCTCCTCCTCCCAGCCCGGCTCAAGGAACGAGCCAGGGTCGTCTTCTAGCATGTACTCCTACTCCACCATGCGGGGCACGTAGGCCTCCGAGGCCGCCGCCTCAAAGACCTCGCTGTAGTGCCCCACGGTCCATGTTGCCCCGCCCAACATGCCGCCTAGAGGATGGTAGGGTTGCATCCCGCCAAGGCCATAGGTGGCAGCGCTCGTGCCCGCGCCCACCGGAGGTGGCGCGGGTGCGAGCGGGCGTCCAGCTCCGTTGGTTGCGCCAGTGTCGATGAAGCCTGGTGGCACGCCCGTGGGCACGCGGGCGCGGCGAGGCCCGCCATGCGACCCGGCCGCAGCTTGAGGTGTGAGCAGAGAGCAGAAGGGTGGTGCTCCCGAGGTCGCGGCGTCCAAGAGCTCGGCAATGTGCTCCAGCAATGCATCCTGGCCGCTCTCCATTACCCGACATCGCAGCAGCTCCCGAGCCACTGTGAGAGCGGCCCTCATTTTTGCTTGCTCCCGTTGGGTGTTTGGCACCATGGCCGTGGCGTGGCTTGAGGCTCTTGCGGCTGCCAGCACTTGTCGCGGAGTAAGGGCGGACGGCGGGTGACCGCGTCGCCCACGCCCCGTAGTGTTTGGTGGTGCGCGTGCTGCCTGGGGCGCTGGGTTGAGGTCTTCTTGGGCGGGCGGCGTCGCCCGGGCTGGCCAGGGTGCCTAGCGGTCGGCGTTGGTCCTTGAGTCGCCGGACATCGGAGCCGCGGAGTGTTGGGGGACAAAAAAGCGGATCAACTGGCGGAAGAAGAGCTCCAGCGCACCCCTACCTGGCGCACCAAATGTCGGATCTCGGGTTCCGGCAAAACCCTTAAGGTTCGAACACTGGGTGCGCACGAAGATCTCCCCCTACCAACTCACGCCCTCAACCTCACCACGATCTCAAAGGCAAGCTCGACGAACTCGCAACACAAGAGACACAAGATTTATACTGGTTGGGGCCACCATTGTGGTGTAATACCCTACTCCACTGTGGTGTGGTGGGTTGCCTCTCGAGCTGAGGATGAACATTACAAGGGGAAGAACAGCCTCCTGAGGTGAGGTGTTCTTGTGCTTGGTGGGTGTGAGGATGGGTTGGATCTAGTCCAAGATGAGATGGCTGAGGCTCCGTTCTCCTACCGTGGTGGCTAATCCTATTTATAGAGGCCCTGGTCCTCTCCCCAAATATTGAGCGGGAAGGGAGCCAACAATGGCTAATTTGAAAGGGGACAACTAGTACAAGTTATCCTGACAAAAGCAGTCTTCGCTTGCCAAAGGCTCTGGTGGTGACGCCGCCTTAGGCTCCGTGGTGACCTCCATCTTGCCGTCCTGCTGGTCTTGGTCTCATTGCACCGATATGGAAACCTTTGCTTGACGCCTCGGTACTCCTCGCCTGCGCTTGCCTCCTTAGCACCAAATAGGAAACAAGGACACTGTGCACGCTGGCGCTAGCCTGGTCTCGATCGTCATGGCTCACGTCATTGGAACCTCGCGAGGTTTGCCTGGCCTTGATCTCTCCGTCCCTCACGAGCCAGCCTGGTGAGGCCGCTCCCGAGGAGGTCTTGTGTCGTCCGCCTCGTGAGGCTTGGCCCCTCACGAGGGTCTTGAATGCTTGTTGGTGAAGATGGGCCGTACGGGCCTGCTCGCAGAGCCACGTCGTGGGCCGTAGGCAGGCACGTCTGGGGACCCCCGTTCCTAGAACGCTGACAGATCGAGATTAGGATTTGTCACTCCGAGTGTCGGAGAGGTATCTATGGGCCCTCTCGGTAATGCACAACACTATAAGCCTTGCAAGCAATGTAACTAATGAGTTAGTTACGGGATGATGCATTACGGAATGAGTAAAGAGACTTGCCGGTAACGAGATTGAACTAGGTATTGAGATACCGACGATCGAATCTCGGGCAAGTAACATACCGATGACAAAGGGAACAACGTATATCGTTATGCGGTTTGACCGATAAAGATTTTCGTAGAATATTTGGGAGCCAATATGAACATCCAGGTTCCCCTATTGGTTATTGAACAAAGACATGTCTTAGTCATGTCTACATAGTTCTCGAACCCGCAGGGTCCGCACGCTTAACGTTCGGTGATGATCGGTAATATGAGTTTATGTGCTTTGATGTACCGAAGGTAGTTCGGAGTCCCGGATATGATCACGGACATGACGAGGAGTCTCGAAATGGTCTATATGTAAAGATCAATATATTGGAAGCCTACGTTTGGACATCGGAATGGTTCCGAGTGAGTTCGGGCATATACCGGAGTTCCGGGGGGTTACCGGAACCCCCCGGGGAGTATATGGTCCCTAATGGGCTTTAGTGGAGAGAGAGAGGCAGCCAGGGCAAGCCGCGCGCGCCCTCCCCCTCTGGTCCGAATTGGACTAGGAAGGGGGGGCGGCGCCCCCCTTTCCTTCCTCCCTCTCTCTCCCTTCCTTCTCTCCTAGTCCAACTAGGGAAGGGGGGGGGGGAATCCTACTCCCGGTGGGAGTAGGACTCCTCCAGGGCGTGCCATAGAGGGCTGGCCCTCCCCTTCCTCCACTCCTTTATATACGGGGGAGGGGGCACCCCATAGACACACAAGTTGATCATTGATCCCTTAGCCATGTGCGGTGCCCCCTCCACCATAATCCACCTCGGTCATATCGTAGTGCTTAGGCGAAGCCCTGCGCCGGTAGCTTCATCATCACCGTCATCATGCCATCGTGCTGATGAAGCTCTCCCTCGGCACTCAGCTGGATCGAGAGTTCGTGGGACGTCACCGAGCCGAACGTGTGCAGATCGCGGAGGTGCCGTACTTTCGGTACTAGGATCGGTCGGATCGTGAAGACATATGACTACATCAACCGCATTGTCATAATGCTTCCGCTTACAGTCTACGAGGGTATGTGGACTATACTCTTCCCCTCACGTTGCTATGCATCACCATGATAGATCTTGCGTGTGCGTAGGATTTTTTTTGAAACTACTGTGTTCCGTAGTGGCATCCAATCCAGGTCTATGCGTAGATGTTATATGCATGAGTAGAACACAAAGGAGTTGTGGGCATGAGTATATACATATTGCTTGTCGTCACTATTTGATTCTTGATTCGGCAGTATTGTTGGATGAAGCGGCCCACACCGACATTACGCATACGCTTACGCGAGACTGGTTCTACCAACGTGCTTCGCACACAGGTGGCTGGTGGGTGTCAGTTTCTCCAACTTTAGTTGAATCAGATTCAATGAACATGGTTCTTTCTGAAGATCAAAAGCAATCAGTATACCGCGTTGTGGTTTTTGATGCGTAGGTAAGAACGGTTCTTGCTCAGCCTGTAGCAGCCACGTAAAACTTGCAACAACAAAGTAGAGGACGTCTAACTTGTTTTTGCAGGGCATGTTGTGATGTGATATGGTCAAGACATGATGCTAAATTTTATTGTATGAGATGATCATGTTTTGTAACACAGTTATCGGCAACTGGCAGGAGCCATATGGTTGTCGCTTTATTGTATGAAATGCAATCACCATGTAATTGCTTTACTTTATCACTAAGCTGTAGTGATAGTCCTAGAAGAAATAGTTGGCGAGATGACAATGATGCTTCGATGGAGATCAAGGTGTCAAGCCGGTGACGATGGTGATCATGACGGTGCTTTGGAGATGGAGATCAAAGGCACAAGATGATAATGGCCATATCATATCACTTATATTGATTGCATGTGATGTTTATCCTTTATGCATCTTATTTTGCTTAGTTCGACAGTAGCATTATAAGATGATCTCTCACTAAATTTCAAGGTACAAGTGTTCTCCCTGAGTATGCACCGTTGCTACAGTTTGTCGTGCCGAGACACCACGTGATGATCGGGTGTGATAAGCTCTACGTTCACATACAATGGGTGCAAGCCAGTTTTGCACACGCAGAATACTCGGGTTAAATTTGACGAGCCTAGCATATGCAGATATGGCCTCGTAACACTGAGACCGAAAGGGCGAGCGTGAATCATATAGTAGATATGATCAACATAGTGATGTTCACCATTTAATACTACTCCATCTCACGTGATGATCGGACATGGTTTAGTTGATATGGATCACGTGATCACTTAGATGATTAGAGAGATGTATATCTAAGTGGGAGTTCTTAAGTAATTTGATTAATTGAACTTTAATTTATCTTGAACTTAGTACCTGATAGTATTTTGCATGTCTATGTTGTTGTAGATAGATGGCCCGTGCCGTTGTTCCGTTGAATTTTAATGCGTTCCTAGAGAAAGCTAAGGTGAAAGATGATGGTAGCAACTACATGGACTGGGTCCATAACTTGAGGATTATCCTCATTGCTGCATAGAAGAATTACGTCCTGGAAGCACCGCTAGGTGACAAACATGCTGCAGGAGCATCACCAGATTTTGTGAACACCTGGCAGAGCAAAGCCGATGACTACTCGATAGTTCGATGTGCCATGCTTTATGGCTTAGAACCGGGACTTCAACGACGTTTTGAACGTCATGGAGCATATGAGATGTTCCAGGAGTTGAAGTTAATATTTCAAGCAAATGCCCGGATTGAGAGATATGAAGTATCCAATAAGTTCTACAACTGCAAAATGGAGGAGAATAGTTCTGTCAGTGAACATATACTAAGAATGTCTGGGTACCACAACCACTTGACTTAGCTGGGAGTTAATCTTCCTGATGATAGTGTCATTGACAGAGTTCTTCAATCACTACCACCAAGCTACAAGAGCTTTGTGATGAGCTATAATATGCAAGGGATGGATAAGACTATTCTCGAGCTCTTCGCAATGCTAAAGGCTGCGGAGGTAGAAATCAAGAAGGAGCATCAAGTGTTGATGGTCAACAAGACCACCAGTTTCAAGAAAAAGGGTAAAGGGAAGAAGTGAAACTTCAAGAAGAACAACAAGCCAGTTGCTGCTCAAGTGAAGAAACCCAAGTCTGGACCTAAGCCTGAGACTGAGTGCTTCTACTACAAAGGGACTGGTCACTAGAAATGGAACTGCCCCAAGTATTTGGCGGAAAAGAAGGATGGAAAAGTGAAAGGTATATTTGATATACATGTTATTGATGTGTACCTTACTAATGCTCGCAGTAGTGCCTGGGTATTTGATACTGGTTCACTGGAAACAGGGGCTACAAATTAAGTGAAGATTGGCTAAGGACAAGGTGACGATGTGCGTGGGAAATGGTTCCAAAGTCGATGTGATCGCCGTCAGCACGCTACCTCCACATCTACCTTCAGGATTAGTTTTAGACCTAAATAATTGTTATTTGGTGCCAGCGTTGAGCATGAACATTATATCTGGATCTTGTTTGATGTGAGATGGCTATTCATTTAAATCAGAGAATAATGGTTGTTCTATTTATATGAGTAATATCTTTTATGGTCATGCACCCTTGATGAGTGGTCTATTTTTACTAAATATTGATAGTAGTAATACACATGTTCATAGTATTGAAGCCAAAAGATGCAGAGTTGATAATGATAGTGCAACTTATTTGTGGCACTGCCGTTTGGGTCATATTGGTGTAAAGCACATGAAGAAACTCCATTCTGATGGACTTCTGGAATCACTTGATTATGAAACACTTGGTACTTGCGAACCATCCCTCATGGGAAAGATGACTAAAACTCCATTCTACGGAACAATGGAGCGAGCAACAGAGTTATTGGAAATCATACATACTGATTTATGTGGTCCAATGAACATTGAGGCTCGCGACGGATATCGTTATTTTCTCACCTTCGCAGATGATTTGAGCAGATATGGGTATATCTAGTTAATGAAACATAAGTCTGAAACATTTGAAAAGTTCAAAGAATTTCAGAGTGAAGTGGAAAATCATAGTAACAAGAAAATAATGTTTCTAGGATCTGATCGTTGAGGAGAATATTTGAGTTACGAGTTTGGTCTTCATTTGAAACAATGCGGATTAGTTTTGCAACTCACGCCACCCGGAACACCACAACGTAATGGTGTGTCCGAACGTCGTAATCGTACTTTAATAGATATGGTGCAATCTATGATGTCTCTTACTTATTTACCTCTATCATTTTGGGGTTATGCTTTAGAGACGGCTGCATTCACGTTAAATAGGTGTGGCACCCCGGCTCAGAGCGACCGGTTTACCATGCATTGCCAGCCCAGAGACCATGTCTTCTGGCAACACACAACATCTTGGTACAGAAAATAACCGGTTTATTGATGCTAGCGGATCAGAGTTTATATTACAACAGGGGTCGAGGCCAAGCGGCACAGACGGTGCGGCTGAACAATATGTACATTATTTAGTGAACATAAAGGGGCCTCGATCATAACAACTACGCGGCAGCGGAACAACGTCATAGCGGAAACTCCATAGCACAGGACACCGATGTGGACACGATCTAGAATTGAGCAGCACTCCTTTCCAACGAGACTTTCATGAAATCTGGCATGACACGCCAGGTCAGTACATTGAATGTACTTGCAAGCTCACAACAGGCATAATCATAATGACAAACAATATCATGATAATTAACCAATTAATAATGCAATAATGTTCCAACATGCTGTGATCATGCTCTTGTGATAAACGTCCCTCGGGACCGACTTACCAACCGTGATCGTTCTCGGATCACAAACAAACCACCACCGTGGCCTTGACAAGAGTAACTCATGATCCTTACGGCGATCACAACCACGACCAATATTTGGTCTCGAGCATATCGATGGCCTTTTCGCCATCATCAACAGTGCAAAGTTCATAACTTAGTGTGCAAATTTACTAAACGTTGACTCATGGTGGGACCTACTACGAGGCGTCGGTGACCGTGGACTCGGCTATTGATAGATTATACACTCTGCAGAGGTAGCACACTATACCCACACCACGGAACCCATGGCCTCGCACTCCCATTCGGGTGGACCAATTACATTCCGACGAAACCCCTGCATTGCCATGACACTCTCCCGGCCACTCCGACCCAATCCCGAATGGGCTAGTCCTGGGTGGCCCCATGTCTACCAAAGACACAACGACCATCGTCATGGCCAAAACGATCCCACTCGGGGACCCGGTACCATAATCTCAACAACGGGCACACAAGGTTATGCCTGCTTACCGGGCTAGGGTAAGCATGCCCATAACCTTCCCTAGTTGGAGGCACCGACCAGGGGCATGTAAATGGACCGAATCAAGGTCTTCCCACAAAGGCAAATGTGGTCGCACTGGGAAAACTCGATTCAGCGTCACCATTACCCAGTCAACGATATATTCAAGTTGAGTTATAGTCAGGTTCAACTTAAAATGAAAATGACCGGTGTCATAGCATGCCATGAAATGCAATACTACACATGCATCACATATTAACAAAAATGACTGATGTCAACCATATTCACACTAAGCATAAACATCAACAACTTATATTACTTTCCTGGTCAGGGTAACTCTCACTTTAACAAGATATTTTGTAGCAAGTTTTATTATTTTTCTCATGCAAGAAAATAACTTCAATTAATTTCTCATATGCATAGCAAAAATTATACTATCAACACCACAAGAAAATCCTAATTTCTTTACCAACCAAGTTAGGTTCAAACATTCTGTAAATCAAGCAAAATGGCTAAACAAGCACTTAACAACATATTTTCTAGCAAATTTTACTATTTTATTTGTGCAAGAAAATAATTTTAAGTAATTACTCATATGCGTAATAAATCATTTTATCATTACCACAAGTAGATCTTAGCTATTGTTACCAACTAAACTAGTTTCAAACATTTTGTAAATCAAGCATAATAACTAACAAACACTTAACAAAATATAAATAACATAATCGTTATTTAAATGCATGGATTAATCATTTCATTCAAGTAAGAAAATCGTAAATATTGAAGTGACACCATGAAAATGTTGTTGTGGCTTGCCTTAGTGCAGATGAGGTTCACAAGCCTTCTGGTGATCCTCGAGACAAGCCTCACCCTCTGAAAATAATTTTAAGCACAAGAAGAAAATGTCAAGAACACTTCTGAAAATCACTAGAAATTCTAGAAATCTCGGATAAATCTCATTTTTGGTGAGCTGCTAGATTTCTTTGCAAAGAACATAATGCAAAAACAATCAATTCATTTGGACTTATGGTTGAAGACTTATAGATGTTTGAAGCTCTTTGGAAATTAGTTGAATTTGAATTCAAATAAAACAGACTAGGGGGGTGACGTCGAAGGCGTAAAGCCTCAGGGCGCCACCACTCGTACTGCATCGCGCGCATACCGAGTGGCTGACTAGCGGGCCCTGCTAGTCAGGTGAGGTGGAGGGGGAGAAAGAAACAGAGGGGGTCGCGGCTTCGTCGGAGCTCTCGCCGGTGACGAGGGCTCCTTGGCCAAAACGAGAGGGAGGGATCGAGAAAGGGGATGGAGGCACACCTGCCCATACCCGTAGCGTAGCTAGGTGTGGTTGGACGACGTCGGAATCAACTTCGCAAGCGGAAGCAGAGAGCGGTGGTCGCCGGAGATGAGGAAGACGGCGAGCAGAGGCAACTTCAGGGGCTCCAGGGGGATGGAATGGCTTCACCGGAGAGAGGCGAAGGCCCTGGAAGAATCGCCCGGGCCTGGGAGGGGCTGGAGCTACCGCGACGACCCGAGGGGATCGCTGGTGAGCTCAAGCTCGGGGACGGCGGCCCGCGGCCTGCCCGGCCAGGCTACGGCTATCTACACGTTTGTGGAGTGTGTGGGAGTGGAGGATGGTGCTCGAGGAGGCTGGGGGTGGCTCCTTTTTTAGGCGAGCGTCGGGGGTGGATCGGGGCTCCGCCGGCGACTGATACGTCTCTGTCGTATCTACTTTTCCAAACACTTTTGCCCTTGTTTTGGACTCTAACTTGTATGATTTGAATGGAACTAACCCGGACTGACGTTGTTTTCAGCATAATTGCCATGATGTTGTTTTATGTGCAGAAAACAGAAGTTCTCGGAATGACCTGAAACTCCACGGAATATCTTACAATAAATAATAAAAAATCCTCGCCAAAGATGAAGACCAGGGGGCCCACACCCTTGCCACGAGGGTGGGGGGCGCGCCCCCCCTTGGGCGCACCCCTACCTCGTGGGCCCCCTGGAGACCCCCCGACTCCAACTCCAACTCTATATATCTGCTTTTGGTGAGAAAAAAAATAAGAGAGAAGAAATCATCGCGTTTTACGATACGGAGCCGCCGCCAAGCCCTAAAACCTCTCGGGAGGGCTGATCTGGAGTCCGTTCGGGGCTCCGGAGAGGGGGATTCGTCGCCGTCGTCATCATCAACCATCCTCCATCACCAATTTCATGATGCTCACCACCGTGTGTGAGTAATTCCATCATAGGCTTGCTGGACGGTGATGGGTTGGATGAGATTTATCATGTAATCGAGCTAGTTCTGTTAGGATTTGATCCCTAGTATCCACTATGTTCTGAGATTGATGTTGCTATGACTTTGCTATGCTTAATGCTTGTCACTAGGGCCCGAGTGCCATGATTTCAGATCTGAACCTATTATGTTTTCATCAATATATGAGAGTTCTTGATCCTATCTTGCAAGTCTATAGTCACCTATTATGTGTTATGATCCGTTAACCCCGAAGTGACAATAATCGGGATACTTACCGGTGATGACCGTAGTTTGAGGAGTTCATGTATTCACTACGTGCTAATGCTTTGTTTCGGTTCTCTATTAAAAGGAGGCCTTAATATCCCTTAGTTTCCATTAGGACCCCGCTGCCACGGGAGGGTAGGACAAAAGATGTCATGCAAGTTCTTTTCCATAAGCACGTATGACTATATTTGGAATACATGCCTACATTACATTGACGAATTGGAGCTAGTTTTGTGTCACCCTATGTTATGACTGTTACATGATGAACCGCATCCGGCATAATTATCCATCATTGATCCGATGCCTACGAGCTTTCCATATACTGGTTTACGCTTATTTACTTTCCCGTTGCTATTGTTACAATCACTACAAAATACCAAAAACATTACTTTGCTTTCGTTACTCTTTTGTTACCGTTACCATCACTATCATATTACTTTGCTACTAAACACTTTGCTGCAGATACTAAGTTTCCATGTGTGGTTGAATTGACAACTCAGCTGCTAATACTTGAGAATATTCTTTGGCTCCCCTTGTGTCGAATCAATAATTTGGGTTGAATACTCTATGCTCGAAAGCTGTTGCGATCCCCTATACTTGTGGGTTATCAAGACCAATTTCTGGCGCCGTTGCTGGGGAGCATAGATCTATTCTTTGAGTCACTTGGGATTTATATCTGCTGGACACTATGAAGAATTTGAAAGACGCTAAGACAACAATTTATCCCTCAACTACGAGGGGAGGTAAGGAACTGCCATCTAGCTCTGCACTTGATTCACCTTCTGTTATGAGAAAGCTTGTGACACCTAAACCTGCTTCTGCTATTCGTTCTGATATGTCACATGTTATTGATGATGCCACATCTGCTATGCATGATACTTATGATGAAACTACTTCTATGCTTGATGCTACTGTGCCACTTGGTGATTTTCTCGAGGAACGACTTGCTAGGGATAGAGAGATTGAAAATATTGAATCTGATTATGATGATGAAAGTGATGATGAAGAATCACTTGTTATTCCTGAGGGTTATTTATTTGATCAAGAAGCTTCTTTAGCTATTTTATCTTGCAAAGCTAGATATGAACTCAAAAGGTTATTAGCTAAATGGAATAAGCAATCTCTAAATGCTAGGATGAGACCTGACCCTGCTTTTGCTACTTCACCTATCTGTGTTACTGATAAGGATTATGAATTCTCTGTTGATCCTGATATAATTACTTTGGTTGAACCTGATCCTTTTCATGGCTATGAATCTGAAAATGTTGTGGCACATCTTACTAAATTAAATGATATAGCTACCCTGTTCACTAATGATGAGAGATCTTGCTACTTTTATATCCTTAAAATATTTCCATTCTCATTAAAGGGTGATGCTAAGATATGGCTTAACTCTCTTGACCCTGGTTGTGTGCATAGTCCCCAGGATATGATTTATTACTTCTCTGCTAAATATTTCCCTGGTCATAAGAAACAAGCTGCTTTAAAGGAAATATACAACTTTGTGAAAATTAAAGAAGAGAGTCTCCCACAAGCTCGGGGGAGGCTTCTCAAGTTACTTAATGCTTTGCCTGATCATCCTCTTAAGAAAAATGAAATACTTGATATTTTTTACAATGGACTAACCGATGCTTCCAGAGATTACCTGGATAGTTGTGCTGGTTCTCTTTTCAGGGAAAGAACACCGGATGAAACTGAAATCTTATTGAATAATATGTTGACAAATGAAAATAATTGGGCACCTCCTGAGCCAGCTCCAGCTCCAATTAATGATCCTATTCCTAAACCAACTCTGAAGAAGAGAGGTGTTCTATTTCTCAGTCCCGAAGATATGCAAGAGGCAAAGAAATCTATGAAAGAAAAAGGTATTAAAGCTGAAGACGTTAAGAATTTACCTCCTATTGAAGAAATACATGGTCTTAATTTACTGCCTATTGAAGAAACATATGATCTTAATCCTTTATTTATTGAAGAACCTCCAGACCTCGATAACCCGACACAGGTAGTAAAGGTAAATTCTCTCTATAGATATGATAAAGCTGAAATCCCTCCTGCTAAAATTGCTAGTCAATGCTTGGATGAGTTTGATAATTTTATGTTTAAGCAAGAAGACTTCAATGCTTATTTTGGTAGACAATTAAAACAAGATGTTGATATGATTAAATACTTGGGTGATTATATGGCTAATATTAGAGGTGAACTTAAACTTGTTAGCAAACATGCTTCTATGGTTACCACTCAAGTAGAACAAGTACTTAAAGCTCAAAAGGAATTGCTCAATGAGATGAATAGTAAGAAAAATGATTATGCTGTTAAAGTGGCTACTAGAACTGGTAGAATGACTCAGGAACCTTTGTATCCTGAAGGCCACCCTAAGAGAATTGAGCAAGATTCTTAGAGAAATAATATAGATGCACCTAGTTCTTCTAAAAAGAGAAAAAGAAAAATGATAGAACTGTGCAAACTTCTAGTGAACCTATTGCTGAACCACCTGATAATCCAAATGATATCTCTTTGTATGATGCTGAAACACAATCTGGCAATGAACATGAACCTAATGAAAATGTTAATGATGATGTTCATAATAATGCTCAACCTAGTAATGATAATGATGTAGAAATTGAACCTGCTGTTGATCTTGATAACCCACAATCAAAGAATCAACGTTATGATAAGAAAGACTTTGTTGCTAGGAAACATGGTAAAGAAAGAGAGCCTTAGGTTCAGAAACCCATGCCCTTTCCTCCCAAACCATCCAATAAAAAGGATGATGAGGATTTTGAGCGCTTTGCTGAAATGATTAGACCTATCTTTTTACGTATGCGATTAACTGATATGCTTAAAACAAATCCTTATGCTAAGTACATGAAAGATATTATTACAAATAAAAGAAAGACACCGAAAGCTAAAATTTCCACCATGCTTGCTAATTATACTTTTAAGGGTGGAATACCAAAGAAACTTGGAGATCCAGGAGTACCTACTATACCATGCTCCATTAAAAGAAACTATGTTAAAACTGCTTTATGTGATCTTGGAGCCGGTGTTAGTGTTATGCCTCTCTCTTTATATCATAGACTTGACTTGAATAAGTTGACACCTACTGAAATATCTTTGCAAATGGCTGATAAATCAACTGCTATACCTGTCGGTATTTGTGAGGATGTGCCTATTGTAATTGCAAACGTTACTATTTTAACAGATTTTGTTATTCTTGATATTCCCGAGGACGATAGTATGTCTATTATTCTTGGAAGACCTTTTCTTAATACTGCAGGGGCTGTTATTGATTGCAACAAAGGCAATGTCACTTTTCATGTTATTGGTAATGAGCATACGGTACATTTTCCAAGGAAACAACCTCAAGTTCATAGTATCAATTCTATCGGAAAGATTCCATCGATTATATTTGGAGGTTTTGAATTTCCTCTTCCTACTCTCAAGAAGAAATATGATATACTTATTATTGGGGATGTGCATATCCCCGTTGAGGTAACCTAGTGTTATTCGAAATTTCTCCAGTTTCATGTTAATCGGAATGAGTTTGTTAACAAGACTTGATCAACCTTGTTAGTGGATTCCTTTTGATGAGCATGAGATGGATGAAACTAGAAGCACAACCTTCTGTACCCTCTCTATACTTTCTGTTATTTAGTTGAAATAAAGTAAAAATAAATAATTTTCTGTCTGTTATCTGATTATCCGTGCAATATAAAAATACCTCGGAAATAAAAGTTCTCCAAATGCCCTGAAAATTAAATATGATTTTTCTAGAATATTTGAGGATTTATGGAACAAAGAACACACCAGGGGGCCAACCACCTTGCCACGAGGGTGGAGGGCGCGCCCACCCCTCTAGGGCGCGCCCCCTGCCTTGTGGGCCCACGGTGGCCCTCATCCACTTATTCCTACACCCGTCCTCTTCTTCTTCTTCCTCCCACAAACACGAAAAACCAACTCAAACCCGAGTCCAAGCTCATTTTGCTGCCATTTTCGATCTCCTTGCTCAAAGCACCTCTCACAAAACTGCTTGGGGAGATTGTTCCTTGGTATGTGACTCCTCCATTGGTCCAATTACTATTTGTTCTAGTGCTTTATTCATTGCAAATTTTTGCTGCTTAGGTGACCTTGTTCTTGAGCTTGCATGTCAAATTTATATGGTCAAAAGTAGTTTTGATGCATGATATAGGCTCTAGGCACTTGTAGGAGTAGTTGCTATCAATATTATTGAGTTTGGTTTACTTTTATTTTGAAGTTACTAAAAATTTCAGAATTTTTCAGAAAATGATGAGGAGATTATTGAGGGCTCATCGAGCCAAAGCTCAAAGGAAAAGGCACCGAAGCCTAAGTATAATTTGCCGCGCACCATGGAGGTTCGGGCGTGTGAATGGCCTTCCGAGGATTTCTTAAGAGCAGTCGGGATTTATGAAGATTTTCATGAGTTGGCTCATAATACAGGCCTCACCACTTTCCTCCACGACCAATGCGATCAGTATCTCTTACTCACAAATACCTTTGTGCAAAATTTTCATTTTCATTCTAGGAACTCACCACCTATGGTGGAGTTTCATTTATATGATGAGCATAAGGAGATGTCACTTTATGATTTCTGTCGGATTTGTTTAGTCCCTTTTGGGGGAAAGACAGAAGAACCACATCATGATGATGTGGAGCGGTTTAGTGATACTATCACTGTAGGAGAAACTAGGAAGGTTTCCGATGCATGAATCACTAGCATACATTTTCCTGTTTTACGTTACTTTGCATTATTTGCTAGTCGTTGCTTAATTGGACGCGGAAACTGTGGAAACCTTAGTATCCCTGATATAATTACTTTGCTCCATGGTTTATACAGTGATAACACTTTTAGTATGGGCGGTATTATTGCTAAACGGTTAAGTCTGAGCCGTACAAAGGGCCCCATCTTTGGAGGCATCTATGCTACACGCCTAGCTGCACATTTTAACATACCTATTAGGCATGCTGAGAAGGAAGAAAAAGTGCTTCCTCGTGTTTATCTAGATTATAAAAGAATGGTGGCACATGATTTTATTATTAAGAATAGGGCAGGAGAGCTTAAATATCAATTGTTCTTTAATAAACATCATCCTGAGACTATTACCTTGCCTGCTCCTTCTTTGTTTGATTTGACTGTAGGCACGTACCTTGTTCTGTTGACGGCTATCCACGCCTACCGGAACCCTGCACCAGCCGAGGAGCCAGAACTGGAACCACAATTTGATCCTTCACGACAGTCTAACTATTAGTGGGATCCGGAGATGATTGACAGCCAGTGGCAATCGGAGCCTTCTTCTTCCCCATCGCAGTACGACCCCAACTATTATTATGGATATCAGCCAGGCCAGCCGTGACCATAGACCAACTTAGGACAAAAGCCTAATCTTGGGGGAGTACGTATTTCTCACCGACATTACTTTTATGTTCACACACACTCATTGCTAGATGTCGGTGCTCATACTTTTTCATTGTATCATCCATGCTAGTTTATTTACTTTTATGCTTTCTTCTTGTGTGTTTAATAAACCTTAATAAAAAACCAAAAAAATTAGTTGTAGCTTTTAATTAATTTACTTTCCATGCTTGTAGTAGTAATTAAAAATAAAACCCCAAAAGATTTCCCGTTCTTCTTTTGCTTGTTGGGAGCTTTCCCGTGTAAATAGTTTTATTTCTTTTCTTTTCTTTGGGGGTCAGTAGGAGAAGACCATGATTAAATTGTTGAAGTGGCTCTTATATGCTTTATTGTTGATTTAACCAAGAGCCCATATTGCTTTGTCTTCTCCTGTTTATTGAATGCTTGCAGATTCCAGCTTAGTCCAATGCACGTGCACTCTTATTATTATTCACATCGTTCGGTCGTGCAAGTGAAAGGCAATTATGATGATATATGATGGACTGACTGAGATGAGAAAAGCTGGTATGAACTCGACCTCTTTTGTTTTTGTAAATATGATGAGTTCATCGTTCTTGATTCAGCTTGTTATGAATAAACATGTTTGCAATGACAATTAGAGATCATAGTTGCTTGTGCCATGCTTGATTAGCTATGAGTTATAATGGTTTACCTTGCGTGCCAACATGCTATTAAAATGGTTATGATGTGGTATGATAGGGTGGTATCCTCCTCTGAATTATTTAAGTGACTTGACTTGGCACATGTTCACGCATGTAGTTGAAACAAATCAACATAGCCTTCATGATATTTATGTTCATGGTGGACTATATCCTACTCATGCTTGCATCCAATGTTTATTAATTTTAATGCATGTACATGGCTGTTGTCGCTCTCTAGTTGGTCGCTTCCCAGTCTTTTGCTAGCCTTCACCTGTACTAAGCAGGAATACTGCTTGTGCCTCCAATCCCTTAAACCCCAAAGTTATTCTAGATGAGTCCACTATACCTTCCTATATGCGGTATCTACCTGCCGTTCCAAGTAAATTTTTATGTGCCAAACTCTAAACCTTCAAATAATCATCATGTTTTGTATGCTCGAATAGCTCATGTATCAACTAGGGCTATCTATATCTTCCATGCTAGGCGGGTGATTCTCAAGAGGAGTGGACTCCGCTCCTCACTCACGAGAAAATGGCTGGTCACCGGGATGCCCAGTCCCATGCTTTATGCAAACTAAATCAAAAATAATTGCAAAACAAAACTCCCCCTGGGACCTGATGTATGTTGGAGGCACTCGTTGTTTCGAGCAAGCCATGGATTGATGTTTGTTGGTGGAGGGGGAGTATAAACTTTACCATTCTTTTTGGGAACCGCCTATAATGTGTGTAGCTTGGAAGATATCGCCATCTCTAGGTTGTTATGTTGACAATGAAAGTATACCGCTCAAAATATTATTCACCTCTATTTCAAAACCGAGCTCTGGCACCTCTACAAATCCCTGCTTCCCTTTGCGAAGGGCCTATCTATTTACTTTTATGTTGAGCCATCACCCTCTTATTAAAAAGCACTAGCTGGAGAGCGCAGCTGTCATTTGCATTTCATTATTGTTAATTTATATTGGGTGTGACTATGATTGGAGCTCTTTTACCATGAATTACAATGTCTAGTCAGTCCTTGATCTTTAAAGGTGCTATGCATTTATGTTTTGCGGTCTCAGAAAGGGCTAGCGAGATACCATCTTGTTATATCATATTATGATTGTTTTGAGAAAGTGTTGTCATCCGAGATTTATTATTATGGCTTGCTAGTTGATTATGCTATTGATATGGGTAATCATGAGACCTGAGAATTATTGCAAATGTGGTTAGTTATAATCTTTGCTGAAAACTTGAATGCTAGCTTGACATATTTACAACAACAATAGCAAACAAAGTTTGTAAAAGTTTTTATTTATTTCTTTCAGTTTGTCAACTGAATTGCTTGAGGACAAGCAAGGGTTTAAGCTTGGGGGAGTTGATACATCTCCGTCGTATCTACTTTTCCAAACACTTTTCCCCTTGTTTTGGACTCTAACTTGTATGATTTGAATTGAACTAACCCGGACTGACGCTGTTTTCAGCAGAATTGCCATGCTGTTGTTTTATGTGCAGAAAACAAAAGTTCTCGGAATGACCTGAAACTCCATGGAATATCTTACAATGAATAATAAAAAATCCTCGCCGAAGATGAAGACCAGGGGCCCACACCCTTGGCACGAGGGTGGGGGGCGCGCCCCCCCTAGGGCGCGCCCCCTACCTCGTGGCCCCCCTGGAGACCCCCCGACTCCAACTCCAACTCTATATATCTGCTTTCGGGGAGAAAAAAATAAGAGAGAAGAAATCATAGCGTTTTACGATACAGAGCCGCTGTCATGCCCTAAAACCTCTCGGGAGGGCTGATCTGGAGTCCGTTCGGGGCTCCGGAGAGGGGGATTCATGTGACGCCCTCGATTCAATCGTACACTAATCATACACGCAAATGTGTACGATCAAGATCAAGGACTCACGGGAAGATATCACAACACAACTCTAGACACAAATTAAAATAATACAAGCTTTATATTACAATCTAGGGGCCTCGAGGGCTCGAATACATAAGCACGAATACACAAGAGTCAGCGGAAGCAACAATATCTGAGTACAGACATAAGTTAAACAAGTTTGCCTTAAGAAGGCTAGCACAAAGGCAACATCGATTGAAAAGGCAAGGCCTCCTGCCTGGGAGCCTCCTGACTACTCCTAGTTGTCTGCGGTCTTCACGTAGTAGTAGATATCCTCCGGGTAGTAGTAGTCATCATTGGCGTCGTCTGGCTCCTGGGATCCATCATCGAGTCGCAACAATCGGGTATGGGGGGAAAAGAAGTAGCAAAGCAACCGTGAGTACTCATCCAAAGTACTCGCAAGACTTACATCAGATCTAAACTAAGTATGCATTTGTATCAAAGGAATGGGTTGTATCCATGGACTAAAATGCCGAATGCCTGAAGGGAAGGGGAAAGCCTAGCCTATCGAAGACTAGCATCTTCTGGAAACCACCGTCTTACAGCAACAAGAGGGAGTAGAGTAGCATAAAGTAAAGTAGGAGTAATGTTATCAACCTCGGCCAGAGATCCTTTCTCGACTCCCTGCAAGAAAGCAATCCCAGAGCCATACTATCCAAGTGTCAACACATTCCAAATCTCATCACCATCCAGTTCTCATCACAAGTATCCAGTTCTAGTTGTATCGATCGGGATACAACTCCAAGTGTCCGTTACCGTAGGACAGGCTATCGATAGATGTTTTCTTCCCTGCGGGGGTGCACCAACTTACCCACCACGCTCGATTAGCTTTGGCCGGACACACTTTCCTGGGTCATGCCCGGCCTCGGCCAAACAATACGCCGCAACCCGACCTAGGCTTAATAGAGAGGTCAACACGCCGGACTAAGCCTATGCCCCCAGGGGTCATGGGCCATCTCCCCGGGAACTCCTGCACGTTGCGTACGCGGCCGGTGAGCAGACCTAGCCACCTCCTTCCACAAGGTAGGTTCTTACCAGTCCAACCCGGCGCACGCTGCTCAGTCGCTGACGTCTATTAAGCTTCGGCTAATGCATACGACGCAGAACGGCCATACTATGCCCATGTGATGGTTAGTGCTATCAGGCCAGAGGCCCCTTGGATCAAATATCCAAATCGTAGTGGATTAGGAACACGCGGTAACAAGTAGAGACTCACGAAAGATGTGACCCCGTTGCCCCGTCTCGAGGACTTGCGGCAAGGGCTAGGAATGCCCTGCCATGCCTCGTAATTATCTCGCGGGCACCCTCCAGGTCAACCCGTCTCCACATCACTCGCAATTAAGCTCACGCGGGTACCCCTCAGGGTTGACCCATCTTTAGTAACATGGTTCAGTGTAAAGTCATAGTAACCATAGTAACTGTGTGTCCAAACATCAAGGGGAATACCCGAGGAATCACCCCCGGTGAATTCCACTCGATGTAATCATCAAGGTGAACGTAAGAGGAACCACCCCCGAGGTTCACACTTGAAGGGTTGCACGACAGAGTCGTATCGGAAGTGGTTAAGGCAGAATCACCCTCGATGACCACGACCAAATAGCTACACTACAGGGTTAACATCAGAAGTGCTATAGAGGTCTCACCCTCGGCACTCGATAGTAACTCTGCAGAGTCAAGCAACAAAAGGGGAAAGTGATGTGCGGTGCCGGGGCCTGGTCTTTGATCCCGTTGATCGGGTCTTCGATGATGAAGCAGGGGCAACAAGGACAAGGTGGGGGTCACTGATGGATCACTAACCAACCTATACTAAGCAGTTTAGGATAAGCAGGTAGTACAACAACAGATACAAAAGTAGGCTATGCATCAGAATAGGAGCAAACAATTACATTAGCAAAATCTAATGCAAGCATGAGAGAATGGAATGGGCGATATCAGGATGATCAAAGGGGGGGCTTGCCTGGTTGCTCTGGCTAGGAGGGGTCGTCATCGATGTAGTCGACCACAGGGGCATCAGCAGCGGTCTCGAGGTCTACCGGAGAAGAAGAGGGGGAAGAAACAGTAAATACACGCAAGCATAAGCATAACAAGACAATAGGCGGTGCTAGAGGTGTTCTAAGGCAGCGCTAGGCGATACAGGCGAAGGAGGATAACATCCGGGAAAGTTTTCCTGGTTCCGGACGTCTGTCAAACAGATGAACTGGAGGGGAAAAGTTCAACGTTTGCTATGCTAGAGATGTGTGATAGACGAACGGAGGTATTTGATGGCGTGTAGATCGTCACCGCGGGCCATGTGGATGTGCAGGAGGAAGTCCTCGATCCATACCGCAGGATCTGTTGTACCGTCATATGATTCGATATTTATGGGTTTGAAACCCTCTGGGATTTGGTGATCCATTACTTCGTCTGTGAAGCATAGGGGGTGTGCAGCGCCTCTGTACTGGGCTATATCGCGATGCAGCTCAAATGAGTCTTGTCCGCTGTGTTCGGCCTGGCCGGATTTACTTTTACTGTATCCGGCGTGACGGTTATCGTCTCGCATAGTGGTGCGCCCTCATGATCGATAGATCGATCTTGTGTGTTTTTCTTTGTCCTCCAATACGTCTCGCAGGTCTAGCGTGTCTCCCCGTGGCTTGACATTTTTATTTGAGTGGCGTCGGGGTGCGGGCTGAGCTTTTGGCTGAAATGCCTCTCTGTCGCGGCCATGAGGTGGCCGATCACCCACGCCATACGCTGGAGATGTAGGTTTTAATGCTTCCTCCTCCAGTCGAGGTAGCAACCTGCGCTTTGGGTAACTCTTGGAGGGGCGTTCGAGTTCATATTCCTCGGCCGCAAGGACTTCAGTCCATCTGTCAGCTAGCAAATCTTGATCAGCTTGAAGCTGCTGTTGCTTTTTCTTAAGGCTATTTGCCGTGGCTATAAGCCGGCGCTTCAAGCGCTCTTGCTCGACGGGATCCTCAGGCACGACAAATTCGTCATCGTCGAGGCTTGCCTCATCTTCGGAGGGAGGCGTGTAATTATCATCCTCCGCCTCTCCATCTGCCGCTCTCTCGGGAGAGCTGGCTTCTCTATCCTCCTACTCTAAATCTTGCTGGAGGGGATTGTCGTCATCTTCGGCGCTGTCCGTAGTGCTATTATCTCCTGCGCCGGTATCGCCGCTTTTGCCTTGGCGAGACTTAGAGCGGCGCCGCTGACGTCGGCGCTTGGGTTGCTTCTTGGAGGGGTCATCCTCCGCTGTCCCGTCGCCATTGCCTTCTTTGGGTGTGTCCACTATATATATATATATATCATATGATGAGGTGGCTGTGCAGTGCCCTGTGGGCAATGGTTCCTGTTCGTCTCCTGCATCGTCGTCCATACCGTCGATGTCTTCGGAGTCGAAGTCGAGCGTGTCGGTCAAATTGTCGACAGTGGCTAATAAGTGGGTGGTGGGTGGGCGGCGAATTTCTTCGTCTTCCGCATCCCAATCCTGCCGGACATAGTTCGGCCAGGACTCTCCTGACAAGGAGAGAGACCTTAATGAGTTCAGTATGTCGCCGAAGGGCGAGTGCTGAAAGATATCCGTGGAGGTGAACTCCACGATCGGCGCCCAGTCAGATTCGATAGGCACGGGCGCAGGCGGTTCGGAGTCCGTGGCCGGGGTAGAATCCGGCAATTTGGCGTCACGGCTCTCGTGAAGGGTAAGGTCGATACTCGGCTCGATCACCGCTGAGAATGCGGCCTCCGTGGCGGGGTCTATCCCCCCGTCCATGGACGGCGCAATTGGCTCCGAATTGAGGGCCAGAGCGGTTGCCAGTGCGGTCTCCTGAACACTGTCCGATGGTAGAGCTAAATCATGCTCATCGTGATCGTGCGGCGCACTCGGCGGGGGCTCGAATCCGTCGAAGATCAAGTCTCCACGGATGTCGGCTGTGTAGTTTAAGCTTCCAAACCTGACCTGGTGGCCAGGGGCGTAACTCTCGATCTGCTCTAGATGGCCAAGCGAGTTGGCCCGTAGTGCGAAGCCGCCGAATACGAAGATATGTCCGGGGAGAAAAGTCTCACCCTGGACTGCATTGTTATCAATGATCGAAGGAGCCATCAAGCCTAACGATGATGACACAGAGGAACTCTCAATGAAAGCACCAATGTCGGTGTCAAAGCCGGCGGATCTTGGGTAGGGGGTCCCGAACTGTGCGTCTAGGCGGATGGTAACAGGAGGCAGGGGACACGATGTTTACCCTGGTTCGGGCCCTCTTGATGGAGGTAAAGCCCTATGTCCTGCTTGTTTGTTCTTGATAATATGAGTAGTACAAGAGTTGATCTACCACGATATTAGAGAGGCTAAACCCTAGAAGCTAGCCTATGGTATGATTGTATGTTGTCCTACGGACTAAAACCCTCCGGTTTATATAGACACCAGAGGGGGCTAGGGTTACACAGAGTCGGTTACAAGGAAGGAGATCTACATATCCGCATTGCCAAGCTTGCCTTCCACGCCAAGGAGAGTCCCATCCGGACACGGGACGAAGTCTTCAATCTTGTATCTTCATAGTCCAATAGTCCGGCCATAGGATATACTCCGGCTGTCCAGATACCCCCTAATCCAGGACTCCTTCACCCGCTCTGTTTGTCCATCCGACTGGGGATGATAAGCAGTACTATATTTCAGCGCTATCCCCAAGGCTTGATGGAGACGTGACCTCGGTCGGAAGTGATAGTTCGGGGTACTCCATGCAGACTGACTATTCTAGATACATACAACTGTGCAAGTTGATTCGCTCTGTATCTGGTGCTGATCGGAATGAAGTGAGCAACCTTGGTTAAGTTGTCCACTATGACCCAGATTGCATCATTGCCTCGCTGAGTCATAGGCAATCCCGTAATGAAATCCATACAAACGTCATCCCATTTCCATTGCGAAACCGGTAGTGGTTGGAGGAGTCCGGCTGGCTTTTGATGCTCTACCTTCACCTTGTTACATATGTCGCAACAGGCCACAAAATAGGCAATGTCTTTCTTCATTCCATCTGTAGGATCGAAAGTATGTCTAGAGGGGGGGTGATTAGACTACTTGACCAAATAAAAGTCTAGCCTTTTCCCAATTTTAGTTCTTGGCAGATTTTAGCTATCTTAGTACAAGTCAAGCAATCTCCACACAATTCAAGAAAGCATGCAAAAGAGTATATGAGCAGCGGAAAGTAAATCATGCAACTTGCAAGAATTTAACGGGAAGGGTTTGGAGGATTCAAACGCAACTGGAGACACATATGTTTTTGTCGTGGTTCCGATAGGTGGTGCTATCGTACATCCACGTTGTTGGAGACTTCAACCCACGGAGGGTAACAGTTGAGTGAGTCCACGGAGGGCTCCACCCACGAAGGGTCCACGAAGAAGCAACCTTGTCTATTCCATCACGGCTGTCGCCCACGAAGGACTTGCCTCACTAGCGGTAGATCTTCACGAAGTAGGCGATCTCCTTGCCCTTACAAACTCCTTGGTTCAACTCCACAATCTTGTCGGAGGCTCCCAAGTGACACCTAGCCAATCTAGGAGACACCACTCTCCAAGAAGTAACAAATGGTGTGTTGATGATGAACTCCTTACTCTTATGCTTCAAATGATAGTCTCCCCAACACTCAACTCTCTCTCACAGGATTTGGATTTGGTGGAAAGAATATTTGAGTGGAAAGCAACCTGGGGAAGGCTAGAGATCAAGATTCATATGGTTGGAATGGAATATCTTGACCTCAACACAAGTGTAGGTGGTTCTCTCTCAGAAAATGTGTATTGGAAGTGTAGGTATGTTCTGATGGATCTCTTCTTGAATGAAGAGTGGGTGGAGGGGTATATATAGCCTCCACACAAAATCTAACCGTTACACACAATTTGCCAAACTCGGTGGGACCAAATGGTTAAACTCGGTCGGACCAATTCAGCAAACCTAGTGACTGTTAGGATTTTCGGTGGGACTGAGATGAAACTCGGTAGGACCAATATGGTTAGGGTTAGGGCATAACGTAATCTCGGTGTGACCGATTACACAAACTCGGTAGGACCGATTTTGGTAATAAGCTAACCAAAGAGTTGGTCAGGTAAACTCGGTGGGACCGATTCGCTCATCTCGGTGAGACCGAAGTGTTACAAAAGGGAAACAGAGAGTTTACATTGCAATCTCGGTGGGACCAATCGCTCATCTTGGTTAGACCGAAACGTTATGAAGGGAAACAGAGAGATTACAATCCCATCTCGGTGAGACCGAGATCCCTATCGGTGAGACCGATTTGCCTAGGGTTTGTGGCAGTGGCTATGACATTTGAAACTCGGTGGCGCCAGATAGAAAGAATCGGTGGGGCCGAGTTTGACTTTTGGTTTAGGTCATATGTGGATGTGGGAAGGTAGTTGAGGATTTTGGAGCATATCACTAAGCATTTTGAGCAAGCAAGCCATTAAGCAACACCTCATCCCTCCTTGATAGTATTGGCTTTTCCTATAGACTCAATGTGATCTTGGATCACTAAAATATAAAATGTAGAGTCTTGAGCTTCAAGCTTGAGCCAAACTTTTTGTCCTTAGAATTTTGAGGGATCCACTTTCCTCATCCATGCCATGCCATTCATTGAGCTTTTCCTAAAATATTAATCTTGGAATAATGTTAGCTCAATGAGCTACACCTCATCCCTCCTTGATAGTATTGGCTTTTCCTATAGACTCAATGTGATCTTGGATCACTAAAATATAAAATGTAGAGTCTTGAGCTTCAAGCTTGAGCCAAACTTTTTGTCCTTAGAATTTTGAGGGATCCACTTTCCTCATCCATGCCATGCCATTCATTGAGCTTTTCCTAAAATATTAATCTTGGAATAATGTTAGCTCAATGAGCTATATGTTGTTAGGAATTACCAAAACCACCCAGGGATAGTTGCACTTTCAACTCCCCCTTTTTGGTAATTGATGACAACATATAGATCAAAGCTTCGACAAATGATAATACAAACAAAGTTCCACCAAGAAGACAAGAGAGAACAAAAGCAAACTCTCTCTCAGCCTATGATCTATACATTTTTCTCCCCTTTGGCAACAAGTTACCAAAAAGTTCATAGAAAATGCATAGCACTAAAACGTCTCTCAGGCTTGGTCTTTAGGTGGTGGTGTCCGGAGAACTCCAAAAACGAAGGCTTTAGTCGAAGTAGATGGAGCTGCTGGGGTAGGTGCTGGAGCTGGTGTCACTGAAGTTGTAGCTGGTGCAGATGAAGTGGCTCTAGTGTCTGTTACTGGCACTACAGTTGATCTCTGAGCTCGAGGCACTCTGGCAAATGCATCAGTGGTTGTTCTGCCCTTCCTCTCCTGCATATCATCTTGTATCTGCTCCACAACTGACTGAATCTCAGTTACTTTGACATCTAAATCATAGAATTTTTGCTCCATGATTCTTTCCAAGCTCTCCTGGTTTTGAGTCAGGGTGGCCAGCCCCTTCTCAATCCTCAGAGTTGATGCTATCAAATAACCAAGCTGGTCCTGCTTGCTTTTCAAAAAGTACTCAGATGCCTCCTCTTGAGTTGGCATCTTGGCAGCCTTCTCTTTCTTTGCTTTCTCCTTCTTCTCTTGAGCTTGTACTGATGATGGTTCATTCTCATTCATCACAACTTGATTGTCCTTGAAGTCTGGGTACATAGGCAAGTGTTCCTTATCCAACAGGTATGTGCCTGTGCCCATCTTTGAGTTTATCAACTCCTGGATTTGTGGGGCATATCCACAACTTCTTTTCTGGTTTGCTGCAGTCCTCTTGATAGTCTCAACTTTAAGGCTCATGACCTTGAACTTCTGTGGCACATCAAATATATGTAGCAAGTTAATTGCATGGCCTCTGATCATTCTGTGATCACCAGACTTGGGCAAGAGAGTGTGCCTAAGGATCCAATTGATTGTAGGCAGCCCTGACAGCAAGTGTTTTACTGACCCAAACTGGTGAGTCTCAAGATCATCTTCAGGAATCTCCTTGTACATGTTTGCCATAGAGTTGTGATCCATCTTCTTCTTGGCATATACATCCAAGTCATCTTCTTCTTCCTTAGGAGCATTGATCAGATTTGCCCATTCCTCAATAGTTGAGTGGTACCTTGTACCTTCAGACATCCATACTATCCTGCCATCTGGATAGAAGTGTGCTGTGGAGTAGAATTGCATTATGAGCTCCTCATTCCACTTTGTGAGCTTCTACCCAACAAAGTCTGCAACTCCACAAGCACTGAAGCTGTCAAACACACCAGGATAGTGTTCCTCATTTTCCTTGATATACTTCCAGTCGACCCACCTCATTTCACACACTATAGGCTTCTTGTCCAGCAGCACTGTCTCATAGAAATCTTGCTGTTCCTTTGTGTGGAACCTGTAATCAACAACAGTTCTTCTTCTTGTAGCATATGGGTCTGTCTCTCTCCATTTCCTCAGTCCTGAGTCTCTCCTGATCTTCATGTTCTCAGCCACAGGATGAGCATCATTGTGGTCTGGAATCTTGGGTTTGAGCTTCCTCAGGACTTGTCCTTCATCATCTTCATCAGCAGCAACTTCAGGCACTGGGGCATTGTTCTTCTCAGCAGCTGGTATACTCCTGGTATTCCTCTTAGGTGCACTATTGGGCTTGGAGGCTGCTTTGGGTGCTTCTTTGGGCTTTGATGAAGCAGCCCCTGTCCTGATAGCATCACCCATAAGCTTGTGTGCCTTGGGTGCTGGTGCAGCAACCTCTTCTTCTTCTTCTTCCATCATGGAAGCCTTTCCAATCACTCTGGCCATGGTCTTCTTGACCCTTTCCTTCCTTTTCTTCCCTTCTACAGCAGCCTCTTTGGGTTCAGATCCCAAAGGGACTTGAGTAGATCCTCTGGCCTTAGACATTGGAATTCTCTTTGCAGGAACCTTTTGCTTCATGCCTGGCTTGGTGGCAGCAGCAGTGCTATATTCCTTCTTAACCACTTTCTTCTTGGAAGTGGCCTCATCCTCAATTGCCACATAGTCTTCATCCTCAGACTCTGAAGTTTTCTTCTTCCTTGTTCTGGTGGCAGCTTTGGGCAAGTTGCTGGGAGTGCTCCTGGTACCATCATCTGAACTACTAGAGGGACTAGTGCCCTCACTCAGGTGAACCTGCTCCTCTGACCTGTTCTGGCTGTCACTCTGATCAGACATATTGCAAATACTGACAGCAGACCCTGTGAATAGATATAGATGAGATAGAGTGGATGAGCATCACAAAATGCAGAGGTTTTTGCAAAAGAATGAGTCAAAAACTTAGTTTTAGTTTTCCATAGAAAGCATTTCGGATCAACCGATTTGTAAACTCGGTGATACCGAAGTAGCTGTTAGAACCTAAACTAGTGAACTCGGTCAGACCGAGTCACAGTTTGATGGCACCGAGACTGCTAGGGTTTCACTAAGTCCTGAACTCGGTCACACCGATTTGCAATTCTCGGTCAGACCGAAAATTACATGTGCAATGGCCTGAGCCGAATCGGTGGTACCGAGTTCCACAACTCGGATGGTCCAAGATGGTTTCGGCAGAAACCTAACCCTAAATTTTCAATTCAACTCTAATCTACGGAGTGTTTTGACTGGATAGAAGCGTTTCAATCGTGGTAAGAATCATAGTGAACACAATGTGCTAGGAATCGGACGGGGATAGCACTGTGATCGAGTCCATACCCTAGTTCGGCGATGAACTCGCTACGGCGGCAACGGCGGGGAAGAATTCCGTTGACGGCGGCGGAGACCAGCGACAGGAGGCGGCTGGCGATGAGGAAGACGATCCGGAGACCCTGGAGGCAGAGCGAGCTATGCGCGGGCGAAGGGATTTCGGAGAAATTTCCAAAATTTTGCCCGTGAGTATATATAGCCTGACCCTGTCGATGTGACCGAGTGGAACAATTCGGTGGCACCGAGATTCATAACTGCAAGCAGTTACTGAAACTCGGTGTGACCGAAAGGTTCAAATTGGTTGCACCAAGATTGAAAACCTAGATCGACTTAGTGATCTCGGTATGACCGAAATGGAGGAATCAGTCAGACCGAAAAGCACAAAGAAGTTTTGGAAGTTTAAGTCTATGACAAACCGGGGACTCCGAGTTCTCCTCACACAGAGTGGTTCGAATCTGACTTGATCAAATTTTGTGATGTAGCATGAATAGAGTTTGAGACGAGAAAAGCATAGATAGCTAGAGAGGGTTCTAAGGCATTCTTGTCCATCCACTTGGCAAAAGAAAAGAAAAACAATCAATCAAAACAACAAGTGGATGTCCTCGGATGAGTGAGATATTCAATCAACATGCTCACACAATAAAATGGCAATTGAAATATGTGGCAAAGCATGCACAACCAATTCTAGCGTCTATCAAACAATTTGCGATGACTAGGTCATCTATATATGAGTATATTGACTTAGGAGTCAAATGAGAACATTTGATCATAGGTCATACTCATCGTTTAAGCACAAGTGGGGTTACCACTTTTACATAAAGCATCGTTGTGTTCACACCATTAGAGTTGCTTTAGCTCAATTCTTGGAGTAAAGCTCCCCCTAGATGTGAGATCCCCCCTAAGAGGGATGAACTAACCTTGGGTTTTGTCGATGATGACTTCATGTAGATGTTGAAGATGTGGATGCTCAATGTTGATGTAGATCATTTGGAGCTATCCATTGGAGTGAGTTGCACTTTCAATACCTACACGGGTTAGTCCCACAAGGAACAAACAAGGATATCCATAGACATATAGTGATGCACACACAAGATGATGTCTATGAAAGCTTTTAGGTTACCTTGTCCCTTGTCTTACCAACAAGAGGGTTTGTGACTCCTTGAACTAGTGCAAGATGTGGAAGTTGATTGCACTTGTTCTTGCCAAGATGATAAGAGTGAAGTATGTTGGCGGAGTCACCCTCAAGAACTCTCTAGTTCTTCTTCGGGATCCACACCATCTTGATGGGAATCCTCGGTGTTGTAGTTGTACTTGATGAAGTGGAACTTGAAGTAGTCTTGGGAACCCACTTGACCAAGGCCTTAGGAGCTTCTTCAAATGCATCAATTTCCTCTTGAAGCTTGTCCTTGCCTTTTTGCTTGTGGTCTTGTGGTGGAAGATCATCTTGAGCTTGTGTCCCTTTGAAAGAAGTAGGATCATACTTCTCTTGTTGAGGAACAAACTTCGTCTTGGGGTATAGATCTTCTTCCCACTCAACTCCATTGGCATTGAACTTTTGTTCAAAACCAACACCTTGATTCTTCCGGTGCCTTCCTTGCTTGCGTACAATTTCCTCGAATTGCTTACTTCCGGCAAGGCTCTTGTAAACACCTTTCTCTATAATTCCCTTCAATAAGCTATTTTCTTGCTCAAGTGTAACTTGGCTAAGAGAATCATTAGTGGAATCAAGAGAACTACTAGAAGCAACAATATTTAGAGGAAGAATCTTTCTTGTTCTTGTTACTAGACTTGACTTGAGGCATGTAAGTGGATAAGAGTAAACGCTTGGCAATGTAGGAAGAACTTTTCTTGCGAAGATCATCATTGATTGCTTTTAAGAACTCATGCTCTTGCTCAAGGTTGAGCTTTTCAAAGCGTAATTTCTCATGAGTCCTTAAAAGTTCTCGATGATCTCCTAAGATAGTTTCATGAGCTAACTTAAGAGTGTTTAGTTCTTTAGTTAGAGACTCAATCTTCTCCTTATCATTGTCATTCGTTTTATCTTGATTAGCATGATTAATTGACGTTTCATCATAGTATTCATCACTAGAGTTGTCAACAAGTAAATCATCATCACCTAACAAGTCATCTTCATCACTATTGAAATCAACATACTCGGGGTGTGATACCTTTGGGCCTTTAGCCATGAAGCATGTTCCAACTCCTTCATTTGGTGAGTGAAATATGTCGTAGGAGTTGGTTGTCAAAAGTGCTAGACCGGCAACACCTTCATCTTGAGTATATTCGGAGTCGGAGTGATAGCTTCTCTCGGAGTGGTTGTCGGAGTCGGAGCCGGATACCCATTCACCAACATGAGCTTGATGTCTTCGTTTTGTGTAGCTCCTTGATGACTTGTCCTTTCTTTCCGAATCCTTGCTTCTCCGTGAGGGTATTCGTTCATAATGATCATCTCTACTCCTTCTTTCTCTAGATGGTGATTCTTCTCTTCTACTTCTCCTCTTGGGAGAATCTTCTCTTCTCTTGTAGGGGGCCGTACACTCATTGGAATAGTGTCCGGGCCTTCCACAATTGTAGCAGTTTCGCTCTCGACTAGAAGATCTTTTGTCATTGTAGGACCTTGACTTGGAGCTTCTCTCTTTGCTTCTACTCTTGTAGAACTTGTTGAAGTTCTTCACCATTAAGTTCAATTCTTCATTGAAGGTTTGTTTCTCACTCGATGATGTGGGGGCTTCACATGAGGCTTTGTAAGCACCACTTGATTTGTTGTGAAGCTCCTCTTTATCCTTGAGTGACATCTCATGAGCAACAATTCTTCCGATGACTTCCGTTGGCTTGAGATCTTTGTAATTGGGCATCATTTGGATCAATGTGCACACGGTATCATATTTTCCATCCAAGGCTCTTAGGATCTTCTTGATGATGAATCTATCGGTCATCTCTTCACTCCCTAAGCCGGCAATCTCATTTGTGATAAGACCAAGCCTAGAGTACATTTCAGCAACACCTTCACCATCCTTCATTTTGAACCTGTCAAGTTGACTTTGAAGCACATCCAATTTGGATTCCTTGACGGAGTCGGTACCTTCATGCATATCAATCAAAGTATCCCAAATTTCCTTTGCATTCTCAAGACGGCTGATTTTGTTGAATTCTTTGGGGCACAATCCGTTGAAGAGGATATCACAAGCTTGAGCGTTGTATTGCAGCATTTTCAACTCTTCCGCGGTGGCTTCACGGTTCGGTTCTTTCCTGTCAAAGAATTCACCTTGCAAGCAAATACACACAATAGCCCAAACGGCAGGGTTATGTCCAAGAATATGCATTTTCATCTTATGCTTCCAACTAGCAAAATTAGTGCCATCAAAGTAAGGACCTCTACGGTGATAATTTCCCTTGCTAGACGCCATACTCTCCTAGGTTGTGAAACCAAGGCAATGACCGCCAAAAGCTATGGAAATCAAAGCAAATGGAGACAAAAGCTCTGATACCACTTGTAGGATCGAAAGTATGTCTAGAGGGGGGTGATTAGACTACTTGACCAAATAAAAGTCTAGCCTTTTCCCAATTTTAGTTCTTGGCAGATTTTAGCTATCTTAGTACAAGTTAAGCAATCTCCACACAATTCAAGCAAGCATGCAAAAGAGTATATGAGCAGCGGAAAGTAAAGCATGCAACTTGCAAGAATTTAACGGGAAGGGTTTGGAGGATTCAAACGCAATTGGGGACACGGATGTTTTTGTCATGGTTCCGATAGGTGGTGCTATCGTACATCCACGTTGATGGAGACTTCAACCAACGGAGGGTAACGGTTGCGCGAGTCCACGGAGGGCTCCACCCATGAAAGGTCCACGAAGAAGCAACCTTGTCTATTCCATCACGGTCGTCGCCCACGAAGGACTTGCCTCACTAGCGGTAGATCTTCACGAAGTAGGCGATCTCCTTGCCCTTACAAACTCCTTGGCCGTCGCCCCCTCCCCCAAGTCAACTCCCCCTCCCCCTCTTAAATAGCCGCCCCGCGGCCGCCCTCTCCTCACCCCGCCGCCCGTCGCCGCCTGCGCCGCCACAGCACGCCGCCGCCGCCTGCGCCGCGCTGCCGCACGCCGCCGCCGCTGCCGCTTGCCGCTGCCCCGCCACCCTGCCGGAGCCCCGCAGGAGAGCCGCCGCCGCCGAGGTAGTCGCTGGCCGGTTTTTGGAAAAAAATCCGATTTGTTTTTTTGAAAACCCTAGTTCCGTTTTAAAAAATAGATCGGTTTTTTCCGGTTTATTTATTTTGCGAGCGCCCGTTCGTCCGTTCGTTTTAACGAATGCGTTTTTCGTCTAGTTTCTGTTAACGAACGCTCATTCGTTAACTGTTCGTCGTTTTTCTTTTTCTCGGATTAAATCCATGGTTTTTCTGATCCCGATCTCTGATCCGATGTTCGTTCTAGTTTAACTTTTTGCTCGTTTATCAGAATCAGGCGATTCAAGCGCCTGGAGTTCGTCTTGAAACCCTCTTTCCGTTTAACCAACTCAAACAAGTTTTTGCCACTGTAAAAATTGCCTTAGACCCAGAATAGTAAACGAAGCTTGTTTCTCTTGCCGTTTGTCTTTCGTTGCTTCGTTCGTTTTGATTCTTTTGGCCAACCGGAGTTCTTAAGTTGAACTTTCTGGTTAGTTCTCTTGTTCGAGTTTTACCTATGCATTAGTTGAGTACTTATCGTATGTTTGTTTGTTTGCGATAGAGTACCCGGAGTGCGCCGCTTTCTACTTCGAATCGCTAGGTTTCCCGGATCATCAGCAAGGCAAGTAACACTTTGATCATACCTCCTACTACCCAGTTTTATTGCATTAGATCAATCCTCATACATTGCATCATTAGGATCTAATTAAATTGTGGGTTTCGGGAGTAGTTGAGGTAGAACCTATTACCTGTTTACTATCAAACCTTTGGGAGTTACTCTACGTTTGCTTATTATTGCTATGCTATGCTAGGAGACGTGGATTGGGTGAGTGTATCCATGACATATGTGAGCTTTATTAATTAATGGTTTATTTAAGGTGGCAACCTAAACACACATCTGGGTGGATTGAGGCACCTGGGTATTCCAGCGATTGCCTGTTTTCTTTTGGACCGCCACCTAGGCTCAAAGGGATCATGAGATTATTCATACTAGAAACTTCCGTGTGCAGCCACAAGCTACTATGGGCTCTAGCATAGTTGACTAAGTCGTGTGAACTCTTACAGTGGTAGACAAGCAGATGTAGGGGATGTAGGTTGGTACGGTCTACCCGTTCGTAAGGTGCTAGCGCTTCCGAAAGACTATGTCTCGGTCATCCGTTTCTCAAACACCATGTAGTGCGAGAAAACCAACAGAGGAGATCGAGTCTTGTGGGGAAAAGTGCGCAAAGCTCTGCAGAGTGTATAAACTAATCATGGTTAGCCGTGTCCCTGGTTATGGACATCTTGAGTATCTAGTACCTGGATTATCATGTGAATCTCATCATGTTACTCTAAAGTTAATTGTTGGGTTTTAATGATGA
The DNA here is from genome assembly GCF_003073215.2 of Triticum urartu. Classification (NCBI taxonomy): domain Eukaryota; kingdom Viridiplantae; phylum Streptophyta; class Magnoliopsida; order Poales; family Poaceae; genus Triticum; species Triticum urartu. The sequence goes on along the minus strand of NW_024113257.1, from coordinate 24,455 downwards.
TGCTTAATTGGGATTGAGAATGCTGTCAACCATTCTCAATATTTAACAACTACCATGATAGTTAAATAAAATGTATTCCTTTGAAGTAGGGAAAAATTGGCTTTACGCAAAACTGTAACCATAGAGCTTTCCACCAGCCATATATGCATATAGAATAGCCTATTTTATTCCATCACTCTCTATGTGTTACATCTGACCCGTTTCGGGCTACAATGTTAATGTTGCAGACTCTTCAGACGATGATTAAGGTGCCTTTAGGTTGTGGTTCTATACTCAGTGATGCCGTTGGAGTTGATGGACTCACTTATCTTCCAAGCCTTCCGTTGTTATCGTTTTTAGATGGCCTTAAGCCATATTTATTGTAATAAGTTCTCTTTTGAGACACTCGATGTAATAAGTGTGTGATTGCTACTCTGTTATAAATCCTTCAAGTACTGTGTGGTGTCAGCATTACTGATCCAGGGATGACACCGGAGCACAGAGATTGGACCGTTTGAGGTCTGGTCGCTACAAGATGGTATCAGAGCACACGCTGACTGTAGGACACGACCACTAAGCTAAAGCCCTAGATCACAATTTACTCTGCTCCTTCTGACCTCTCATCTTTTCTACTCTTTTAGGATGGCGGATGCAAGGAACAAGTTCATACAACCGGATGAAGATACACCCTTTGGGCGTCACTTGAAGGAAGTCACTAGATATCTAAACATAGGAGTACCAAGCTTCACCGGACCTACAAAGCCACATTACCTGAAGAAGAGCGCTGGATCATTCAAGTTCAAGTTCCAGGAAGGATGTTCATGCCAAGCACTGAGCCCATAGAGTTTTCTTTTGATGCACCAACTTGGAGTCTAGGAAAGAGCATGGCAGCTCACATTGCCATGGGACGCATTGGAGAAGTTTACCGCAATGATCTCAAGGATACTATCTACCAGATTTGTGGGCGCCGAGATGAGCACTGGGAGATGATCAGCACCAGGAAGGATAGATCAATTGGAGCTTTTATCCAGGAGTTAAACCAGCACATTCGACGTCAGGAGAACCAGATGTGCGCAGACATGATAGATCTAAAGAAAGCAAGGACAAGAATCAAGGAACTGGAGGAAGAACTCAAGGCTACACGTGAAGATTATGAAGAGGAAATCAAAGTATTAGTGGAGAAGAATGACGATCTGATCAAGAAGATTGGAATATTCATGGGAGACCCTACACCAGTAGAAGAAGACGAAGAACCCAAGGAGATTCGCCCGGAAGACTACATCATCATCGACGACACCGACTCGGATCCAGATGATAGCGATGATGACTATGTTGATGAAGCTGGAGCAGATATCATGGAGTCTGCAACCGAAGAATATTTCTAGTAGACCACCCCAACAGTAGTAGTAGTCCACCATGTAAATATAGTAGTCCGAGCACTTTTGCGATAGTTAGATCGATTGTATGCCCTTGTTTGATTGATTGAATGAAGTGAATTGTTTGCTTTTGCCTCATGTGCATATGGGTAGTGTTTTCTCTTTAGACCCCCTCTATTCTTAATCTCATCTTTTCTAAACCCTCAGATGCCTCCGAGACGTGACCCCAGATTTACCTTCCCATCGGAGCTCACTTAGTAGATCCAGCAGCAGAGCACATTGATGTAGTTACTAGTCCAGAATCAGAATCAGGGGAACAACAACAACAACAACCCACCACCACCACCACCTGTTGACCACTTAGCCCGTTTTCTTAGGCTGAATCCGCCGGTGTTTTCCAGTAGCATCGAGCCGATAGTAGAAGATGATTGGCTCTGCAAGACAGCTAGAGAGTTGACCACAGCAGGATGCACAGATGCGGAAAAGGTGAAGTTTGCCGCACATCAGCTTGAAGGACCCGCAGCCTCATGGTGGGAGAATTTCACAGCCACTTTCCCTATCGACACTGTCACGTGGGACCAATTTCAGCAGGCTTTTCGTACTGCCCATGTTTCAGCAGGAGCTATGGCCATGAAGAAGCGAGAGTTTCACAACTTACGCCAAGGAGGACGGACAGTTGGCCAGTATGTGGAGGACTTTAGTAAGTTAGCACGTTATGCCCCAGATGACATTGCTATGGATGCAGCTAAATAGGAGAAGTTTCTGGAAGGACTGAATGATGAGTTGAGCATGCAGTTGATGGTAGCAACCTTCAACAACTACCAGGAGTTGGTAGATCGTGCTCTCGTGATTGAAGGGAAGCAGCAGTAGATCGAGAACCGCAAGAGGAAGTATGGACAAGGGAAGTACAATTCTGGAGCTCAGCAGAAGCCACATTTTACCCCTAGACCGGGAGGACATTTCCAGCATACCCGGAGGAGGTAGCTCGCACAATCACAATGGCCCCAAGACTGGTAATGGGAATGGAGGAAGCAACGGCCAGAACCGCACCAACCCATCAACCCCAGCCAAGAAAGACCTGAGCCAAGTCACTTGTTTTAAGTGCCTGAAGACCGGACATTATGCAAACGAATGTCCTGAATCACAGAATGGAAATGGCAATGGAAGCTCTGGGAAGAAGCAGAACCCTTTCAACAGGGGACAGGTTAACCACGTTAACGTGGAGGAGGTTGAAGAGCAGCCGGATGCAGTAATCGGTAAGTTTTTGGTTAAGTCAATTACTGCCCTCGTTCTTTTTGATACTAGTGCATCGCATCCATACATATCAAGGGGATTTGTGGATAAGTATAAACTGCCAACCCAAGCCCTTAGGTCACCCATGTTAGTAACCTCGCCTGGAGCAGAGTATATGGCTAGCCTATGGTGTGATCGGTTACCATTAAGGATTGGTAACTACGTATTTCCCTCAGACCTAATAGTGTTGGAATCTCAAGGATTGGATGTGATATTAGGCATGGATTGTTTGTCAAAGTATGAAGGGAATATTGAATGTGCCAGTAAGTCAATTTTGCTGACCACCCCAGAAGGAAGAAGGATCAAGTATGTATCACGACATGTGCCAAACAGGACTCAAGTAAATTGCCTAACAGGAGTTGTGCAGGAGGAAGTACCAATAGTGAAGGGTTTCCCTGATGTATTTCCCGAGGAATTGCCAGGCATGTCACCGGATAGAGATATTGAGTTTTTGATTGAGCTTTTGCCAGGCACAAGGCCAATATCAAAGATACCATATAGGATGCCCGCAAAGGATTTGGTGGAGATTAAGAAGCAGATTAAGGAGTTACTGGATAAGGGTTATATTCGCCCAAGTTCTTCACCTTGGGGATCGCCAGTACTTCTAGTGGAAAAGAAGGATGGATCGTTAAGGATGGTTGTTGATTATCGAGGTTTGAATGAAGTAACCATCAAGAACAAGTACCCACTACCAATGATGAATGATCTGTTTGATCGATTGCAAGGAGCTAAGGTATTTTCCAAGATCGATCTGCGATCAGGATACCACCAGTTGAAGATTCGAGGACAAGATATACCTAAGACGGCTTTTACCACCAGGTATGGGTTGTACGAGTATACCGTTATGTCATTTGGTCTGACTAACGCACCAACATATTTCATGAACATGATGAACAAGGTGTTTATGGAGTTTCTGGATAAATTCGTGGTAGTGTTCATTGATGATATCCTGGTTTACTCAAAGAATGAAGAGGAGCATAAGGAACATTTGCGTTTGGTGCTTGGTAAACTCAGAGAACATCAATTATATGCCATGTTTAGCAAATGTGAGTTTTGGTTGAAGGAAGTTGGATTTCTCAGACACGTTATATCGGGAGAAGGTATAGCAGTAGATCCAACTAAAGTTGATACCATGACCAATTGGGAAGCGCCAACAACAGTTGGAGAGATCCGGAGTTTTCTTGGACTCGCGGGATACTACCGGAGATTCATTGAGAATTTCTCAAAGATTGCGAAGCCTATGACGGAGTTGTTGAAAAAGGATACCAAGTTCATATGGACTGAGGAATGTGAGGCCAGTTTCCAGGAATTGAAGAAACGTTTGGTTACATCACCTGTGCTAATTTTTCCAGATCAGACCAAGGATTATGAGGTGTATTGCGACGCTTCACGTCGAGGACTTGGAGCAGTGCTTATGCAGGAAGGAAGAGTTGTTTCCTATGCCTCGTGACAGCTTAAGCCTCATGAGTTGAATTATGCCACGCATGATTTGGAGTTAGCAGCCGTAGTGCATGCATTGAAAACTTGGAGACATTTTCTCATTTTCACGCAGAAAGAGTTAAATCTCAGGCAAAGAAGATGGTTGGAGCTCATCAAGGATTACGATATGAGATTACATTATCACCCTGGAAAGGCTAACATAGTAGCTAACGTGTTGAGCCGTAAAAACCATGTCAACACCCTAATGATGGGAGATTTACCAAGGGAGTTAGCTGAAAACCTTTGTGAGCTATGTTTGGAGATAGTTCCGAGAGGCTATGTAGCAGCATTGGAGATTCAGTCTACCTTGATGGATAAGATCAGATAAGCTCAAAGGACTGACAAGGAGATTGCCTCTATTAAGGAGAAAATGAGAAAAGGAAAAGCTAAGGGATTTCGTGAGGATGAGCATGATACCCTATGGTTTGAAGACCGTGTTTATGTGCCTAATGATTCGGAGATCGGGAAGTTAATTCTGCAAGAGGCACATGATTCACCATATTCGATTCACCCAGGAAATACCAAGATGTATTTGGATTTGAAGGATACTTTCTAGTGGACCGGAATGAAGAAGGATATTGCGGAGTATGTAGCAGTTTGTGATGTATGTCAGAGAGTAAAGGCAGAGCATCAGAAGCCAGCAGGATTGCTACAGCCATTGCTGATACCCAAATGGAAGTGTGATAAGTTAGGCATGGATTTTATTACAGGTTTACCCAGAACTCGTTCAGGCTATGACTCAATATGGGTTGTAGTCGATCGTTTGACAAAGGTAGCCCATTTCATTCCAGTGAAGACTACCTATACCAGTGCAAATATGGCAAAGATATACATGACCAGAATCATATGTCTGCATGGAGTTCCAAAGAGCATTGTATCATATAGAGGAACCCAATTTACCTCAAAGTTCTGGAATCAATTGCATGAAACTTTGGGTACCAGACTAGAGTTTAGTACAACCTTCTATCCACAGACAGATGGACAGACCGAGAGAGTCAATCAGATTTTGGAGGATATGCTGAGAGCTTGTGCGCTAGATTACGGATCTAGTTGGGACGAGAATTTGCCATATGCAGAGTTCTCTTACAACAACAGTTATCAATCCAGTTTGAAGATGGCCCCTTTCGAAGACTTGTACGGAAGGAGGTGCAGGACCCCATCGTCTTGGATGAAGTTGGAGACCGTCAGTTGTTTGGACCGGATCTAATTAAGGAGTCTGAACAGAAAGTGAAATTGATTCGCGACAGGCTCAAGGTATCCCAGTCCAGGCAGAAGAGCTACGCAGATTCTAAACGCAAGGAGAAAGTTTACGAAGTCGGAGACCGAGTTTATCTTCGAGTATCACCACTTCGAGAAGTTAAGCGCTTTGGAGTTCAAGGAAAGTTAGTGCCACGTTTTGTAGGCCGATACAAAGTTTTGGAGCGTATGGGAGAAGTAGCCTATAAGTTGGAATTGTCCGAAGGATTGTCAGGAGTTCACGACGTGTTCCACATTTCCCAGTTAAAGACGTGCCACGCAGAGATGGCTGATATACCGCTAAGAGATAAAGTGCCACTGGAAGCAATTCAGTTGGACAGTGATTTGACCTATGAGGAGAAACCAGTTAAGATTCTAGAGTATGCCAGTCGAGTCACCCGCAGCAAGGTTATCAAGTTTTGTAAAGTTCAGTGGAGCCACCACACGGAGGATGAAGCCACCTGGGAGCGAGAGGAAGAATTGCTGAAGGACCACCCTCACCTATTTTCTAACCAACCCGAATCTCGAGCGCGAAATTCATCTTAAGGGGGGTAGGTTTGTAACATCCCAAAATTTCAATTTGGAATGTTATACATTAGATCATCATTTCATATCATATTTTATTGCTTTTCTGGTTGATCCTAGAAAATTCTACGCAACTCAAGGACCCTCGGAGAGAGTTGGGGATTTCTTTATTTTCGTATTTGAGTTTTTCTCAAATTTTGAAGATAGGATCATTTGATTTTATTTATTTTATCTTCAATTATTTCTATATTAAAAATATGAGAGAGGGAATAAAATGACATTCCCAAAATAAAAAAATATTGAGGATTTAACAAAAAATCAAATAAGATTTTATTTTGGTTTTATTTGCTATTTTATTTGAATTTAGGAAAAATTGCACGTTTTCAAAAATTGCATTTAGAGCCAAAAAAATGTTCATCCTGTTCTAAATATTTTATTTAGACGGAGAAAATTTGCTTTGGCATTTTTAGATTTTTATTTATTTTTCCAGAATTTTTTTTAGGCGCAGTGAAATTGTTTAAAAAAAACCCCTGCGCCCGACTGGGCCAAGGGCCCAGCCGAGCCATGCCGGCCCAAGCCGCCGTCGCCTTCCCCGTCGGACTCGGAGAGGAGTCCGAGCCGGAGCCGCGCCGCCCGTCGCCCCCTCCCCCAAGTCAACTCCCCTCCCCCTCTTAAATAGCCGCCCCGCCGCCCCGCACCGCAGCCCGCCGCCGCCTGTGTCGCCGCCGCCTGCGCCGCCGCCGCCTGCGCCGCCGCCGCACGCCTCCACCGCCGCTGCCGCACGCCGCCGTCGCCGCTCCCGCTTGCCGCCACCCCGCCGCCCTGCTGGAGCCCCGCCGGAGAGCCGCCGCCGCCGAGGTAGTCGCCGGCCGGTTTTTGGAAAAAACCGATTTGGTTTTTTTGAAAACCCTAGTTCCGTTAAAAAAATTAATCGGTTTTTTTCTGGTTTATTTATTTTGCGAGCGCCCATTCGTCCGTTCGTTTTAACGAACGCGTTTTTCGTTTAGTTTCTGTTAACGAACGTTCGTTCGTTAACTGTTCGTCGTTTTTCTTTTTCTCGGATTAAATCCGCGGTTTTTCTGATCGCGATCTCTGATCTGATGTTCGTTCTAGTTTAACTTTTCGCTCGTTTATTGGAATCAGGCGATTCAAGCGCCTGGAGTTTCGTCTCGAAACCCTCTTTCCATTTAACCAACTCAAACAAGTTTTTACCACTGTAAAAATTACCTTAGACCCAGAATAGTAAACGAAGCTTGTTTCTCTTGTCGTTTGTCTTTCGTTGCTTCGTTCGTTCTGATTCTTTTTGCCAACCGGAGTTCTTAAGTTGAACTTTCTGGTTAGTTCTCTTGTTCAAGTTTTACCTGTGCATTAGTTGAGTACTTACTGTATGTTTGTTTGTTTGTGATAGAGTACCCAGAGTGCACCGCTTGCTACTTCGAATCGCTAGGTTTCCCGGATCATCAGCAAGGCAAGTAGCACTTTGATCATACCTCCTACTACCCAGTTTTATTGCATTAGATCAATCCTCACGCATTGCATCATTAGGATCTAATTAAATTGTGGGTTTGGGGAGTAGTTGAGGTAGAACCTATTACCTATTTATTATCAAACCTTTGGTAGTTACTCTACGTTTGCTTATTATTGCTATGCTATGCTAGTAGACGTGGATTGGGTGAGTGTATCCATGATAGATGTGAGCTTTATTAATTAATGGTTTATTTAAGGTGGCAACCTAAACACACATCTGGGTGGATTGAGGCACCTAGGTATTCCAGCGATTGCCTGTTTTCTTTTGGACCGCCACCCAGACTCAAAGGGATCATGAGATTATTCATACTAGAAACTTCCGTGTGCAGCCACAAGCTACTATGGGCTCTAGCATAGTTGACTAAGTCGTGCGAACTCTTACAGTTGTATACTAGCAGATGTAGGGGATGTAGGTTGGTACGGTCTACCCATTCGTAAGGTGCTAGCGCTTCCGAAAGACTATGTCTCGGTCATCCATTTCTCAAACACCATGTAGTGCGAGAAAACCAACGGAGGAGATCGAGTCTTGTGGGGAAAAGTGCGCAAACCTCTACAGAGTTTATAAACTAATCATGGTTAGCCGTGTCCCCGGTTATGGACATCTTGAGTATCTAGTACCAGGATTATCATGTGAATCTCATCATGTTATTCTAAAGTTAATTGTTGGGTTTTAATGATGATGCTTAATTGGGATTGAGAATGCTGTCAACCATTCTCAATATTTAACAACTACCATGATAGTTAAATAAAATTTATTCCTTTGTAGTAGGGAAAAATTGGCTTTACACAAAACTGTAACCATAGAGCTTTCCACCAGCCATATATGCATATAGAATAGCCTATTTTATTCCATCACTCTCTATGTGTTACATTGCCAGCATATTCCATGTGCTGACTCGTTTCGGGCTGCAACGTTAATGTTGCAAACTCTTTAGACGACGATTAAGGTGCCTTTAGGTCGTGGTTCTATACTCAGTGATGCCATTGGAGTTGATGGACTCACTTATCTTCCAAGCCTTCCACTGTTATCGTTTTTAGATGGCCTTAAGCCATATTTATTGTAATAAGTTCTCTTTTGAGACACTCGATGTAATAAGTGTGTGATTGCTACTCTGTTATAAATCCTTCAAGTACTGTGTGGTGTCAGCATTACTGATCCAGGGATGACACCGGAGCACAGAGATTGGACTGTTTGAGGTCTGGTCGCCAAGTTAGGTTCAAACATTCCGTAAATCAAGCAAAATGGCTAAACAAGCACTTAACAACATATTTTCTAGCAAATTTTACTATTTTATTTGTGCAAGAAAATAATTTTAAGTAATTACTCATATGCGTAACAAATCATTTTATCATTACCACAAGTAGATCTTAGCTTTTGTTATGAACTAAACTAGTTTCAAACATTTTTTAAATCAAGCATAATAACTAACAAACACTTAACAGAATATAAATAACATAATAGTTATTTAAATGCATGGATTAATCGTTTCATTCAAGTAAGAAAATCATAAATATTGAAGTGACACCATGAAAATGTTGCTGTGGCTTGCCTTAGTGCAGATGAGGTTCACAAGCCTTCTGGTGATCCTCAAGACAAGCCTCACCCTCTGAAAATAATTTTAAGCACAAGAAGAAAATATCAAGAACACTTCTGAAAATCACCAGAAATTCTAGAAAGCTCGGATAAATCTCATTTTTGGTGAGCTGCTAGATTTCTTTGCAAAGAACATAATGCAAAAAGAATCGATTCATTTGGACTTATGGTTGAAGAGTTATAGCTATTTGAAGCTCTCTGGAAATTAGTTGAATTTGAATTCAAATAAAACAGACTAGGGGGGTGACGTCGAAGGCGTAAAGCCTCAGGGCACCACCACTCGTACCGCTTCGCGCGCGTACAGAGTGGCTAACTAGCGGGGTGGAGGCGCACCTGGCCGTACCCATAGCGTAGCTAGGGGTGGTCGGACGGCGTCGGAATCGACCTCGCAAGCGGAGGCAGAGAGCGGTGATCGCCGGAGATGAGGAAGACGGCGAACAGAGGCAACTTCAGGGGCTCCATGGGGGATGGAACGGCTTCACCGGAGAGAGGCGAAGGCCCTGGAAGGATCGCCCGGGCCTAGGAGGGGCTGGAGCTACCGTGACGATCCGAGGGGATCGCCGGCGAGGTCGAGCTCGGGGACGGCGGCCCGCGGCCTGCCCGGCCGGGCTATGGCTATCTACACATTTGTGGAGTGTGTGGGAGTGGAGGATGGTGCTCGAGGAGGCCGGGGGTGGCTCCTTTTATAGGAGAGCATCGGGGGTGGATCGGGGCTCCGCCGGCGACACCTGGACGCTGCGCCCGGTGACGAGCGGCGTCAGTGAGAGGGGGAGAAGGCGACACAGCTCACACAGGGACTGTGGGCGAATGGGGACGAGCACAGGATCAAGAGGAAGGCGACGAGCACAGTGTAGAGGGCATTGTGGCATTGGCCGGACCGCGCCCGTGCTCGCTGCGGCGAGCTCCGGCGTCGGCGAGCACCAGGGGGAGTTAATGGCGTTGAGACGAGTATGGTGGCGAAGTTTGGCACGCTTGGGCAGACGGGGGAAGCGAGCACGCGCGAACAAAGCACTCGGCGGCACTCAGAGCGCGTCGATAAGCATGCTGGCATCGTGGACACGCGTGGTCACCGCGTGATCTCTTCCCTCAGGTCGACCAACGTCCAAAGATCATGTCTGGCTTGTTGTTCGTGGTAGTTTTGAAGATTACCATGCTTTGGTTTGGCTCCAGATGCAGTAGAGAAGATTTTACAAGCCAGGTAAGTTTCTGATCAGTAACTTTGAGATGTTACTAAGGGCAAATGCTTAGGAGTTGGGGGCTGTGCTTTGGGGGCTAGCCATCATCTACTAAAGTGATGATGCACAAGAAAATTCAGTCACAATGGAGCAAGTAAAATGGTAGTTGCTGTAGAAACCACCATTTTTGTCCAGAACAGAAAATATTTTCTGTAGCAAAAATATTCCAAAAAGTGATGAAATATTTTTGCTCAGGAAGGTGCCCTATGGTTTAAAGTATATTTGTGAATTTTCTCAGATTTTTCTGGGCAAGAAAAATTAGGGTTGCTTTGGAGCTCATTGAACTAGCTAGGGTTTTAGAGAGGAAAAATGAATATTTTTCATTCAAGAAAAATATTCCCAAGATTATTTTGAGGTGGATCAGAAAGGGAATGATGATTAGAGAGGGGAATGATGCACTTGGGTGAAAGCCAAGGTACCCAAGTGTTTAAGTCCATATGAAAACATTCAAAAACTCCAAATCTCAAACTAAAGCCAAATGAAAATCAGGCAAATAAGAGAGGGCAAAAATCAGGCTGTCACAATAGGGCGCCATCTAAATCCGTTGAGACGACGCCTTATGAACTGTGGTTTGGCAACAAAACCCAAGTTGTCGTTTCTTAAAGTTTGGGGCTGCGATGCTTATGTGAAGAAGCTTCAACCTGATAAGCTCGAACCCAAATCGGAGAAATGTGTCTTCATAGGATACCCAAAGGAGACTGTTGGGTACACCTTCTATCACAGATTCGAAGGCAACATATTCGTTGCTAAGAATGGATCCTTTCTAGAGAAGGAGTTTCTCTCAAAAGAAGTGAGTGGGAGGAAAGTAGAACGTGATCAGATAATTGTACCTGCTCCCTTATTGGAAAGTAGTTCATCACCAAAATCAGTTCCAGTGATTCCTACACCAGTAAGTGAGGAAGCTAATGATGATGATCATGAAACTTCTGATCAAGTTACTACCAAACCTCGTAGGTCAAGCAGAGTAAGATCCACACCAGAGTGGTACGGTAATCCTGTTCTGGAGGTCATGTTACTTGACCATGACGAACCTACGAACTATGAGGAAGAAATGATGAGCCCAGATTCCGCAAAATGGCTTGAGGCCATGAAATCTGAGATGGGATCCATGTATGAGAACAAACAGTGGACTTTGGTTGACTTGCCCGATGATCGGCAAGCCATAGAGAATAAATGGATCTTCAAGAAGAAGACTGATGCTGACGGTAATGTTACTATCTACAAAGCTCGACTTGTTGCAAAAGTTTTTTGACAAGTTCAAGGAGTTGACTACGATGAGACTTTCTCACCCGTAGAGATGCTTAAGTCCATCTGAATCATGTTAGCAATTGCCGCATTTTATGATTATGAAATTTGGCAAATGGATGTCAAAAATGTATTCCTTAATGGATATCTTAAAGAAGAGTTGTATATGACACAACCAGAAGGTTTTGTCAATCCAAAAGGTGCTAACAAAGCGTGCATGCTCTAGCGATCCATTTATGGACTGGTGCAAGCCTCTTAGAGTTAGACTATATGCTTTGATAGTGTGATCAAAGCATATGGTTTTATATAGACTTTTGGAGAAGCTTGTATTTATAAGAAAGTGAGTGGGAGCTCTGTAGCATTTCTGATATTATATGTAGATGACATATTGTTGATCGGAAATGATACTGAATTTCTGAATAGCATAAAAGGATACTTGAATAAGAATTTTTCAATGAAAGACCTCGGTGAAGCTACTTATATATTAGGCATCAAGATCTATAGAGATAGATCAAGACGCTTAATTGGACTTTCACAAAGCACATACCTTGATAAAGTTTTGAAGAAGTTCAAAATGGATCAGGCAAAGAAAGGGTTCTTGCCTGTGTTACAAGGTGTGAAGTTGAGTCAGACTCAATGCCCGACCACTGCAGAAGATAGAGAGAGAATGAAAGTCATTCCCTATGCTTCAGCCATAGGTTCTATCATGTATGCAATGCTGTGTACCAGACCTGATGTGTGCCTTGCTATTAGGTTAGCAGGGAGGTACCAAAGTAATCCAGGAGTGGATCAGCGGACAGCGGTCCAGAACATCCTAAAATACCTGAAAAGGACTAAGGATATATTTCTCGTATATGGATGTGACAAAGAGCTCGTCATAAATGGTTACGTTGATGCAAGCTTTGACATTGATACGGATGACTCTAAGTCACAAACCGGATACGTGTTTTTATTAAATGGTGGAGCTGTCAGTTGGTGCAGTTCCAAGCAGAGGAAGTAGGATACATAGCTGCTTCGGAAGCAACAAATGAAGGAGTCTAGATGAAGGAGTTCATATCCAATCTAGGTGTCATACCTAGTGCATCGGGTCCAATGAAAATCTTTTGTGACAATACTGGTGCAATTGCCTTGGCAAAGGAATCCAGATTTCACAAGAGAACCAAGCACATCAAGAGATGCTTCAATTCCATCCGCGATCAAGTCAAGGAGGGAGACATAGAGATTTGCAAGATAAATACAATTCTGAATGTTGCAGACCCGTTGACTAAGCCTCTCTCACGAGCAAAACATGATCAACACCAAGACTCCATGGGTGTTAGAATCATTACAATGTAATCTAGATTATTGACTCTAGTGCAAGTGGGAGACTGAAGGAAATATGCCCTAGAGGCAATAATAAAGTTGTTATTTATATTTCCTTATATCATGATAAATGTTTATTATTCATGCTAGAATTGTATTAACCAAAAACTTAGTACATGTGTGAATACATAGACAAATAGAGTGTCACTAGTATGCCTCTACTTGACTAGCTTGTTGAACCAATGATGGTTATGTTTCCTAACCATAGACATGAGTAGTCATTTGATTAACGGGATCACATCATTAGAGAATGATGTGATTGACTTGACCCATTGATTAGCTTAGCACGATGATCGTTTAGTTTGTTGCTATTGCTTTCTCCATAACTTAATACATGTTCCTATGACTATGAGATCATGCAACTCCCGAATACCGGAGGAACACTTAGTGTGCTAAAAACGTCACAACATAACTGGTGACTATAAAGATGCTCTACAGGTGTCTCCGATGGTGTTTGTTGAGTTGGATAGATCGAGATTAGGATTTGTCACTCCGAGTATCGGAGAGGTATCTCTGGGCCCTCTCGGTAATGCACATCACTATAAGCCTTGAAAGCAATGTGACTAATGAGTTAGTTAAGGGATGATGCATTACGGAACAAGTAAAGAGACTTGCCGGTAACGAGATTGAACTAGGTATTGAGATACCAACGATCGAATCTCGGGCAAGTAACATACCGATGACAAAGGGAACAACGTATATCATTATGCGGTTTGACCAATAAAGATCTTCGTAGAATATGTGGGTGCCAATATGAACATCCAGGTTCCGCTATTGGTTATTGACCAGAGACGTGTCTCGGTCATGTCTACATAGTTCTCGAACCCGTAGGGTCCGCACGCTTAACATTCTGTGACGATCGGTATTATGAGTTTATGTGTTTTGATGTACCGAAGGTAGTTCGGAGTCTCGGATATGATCACGAACATGACGAGGAGTCTCGAAATGGTTGAGACGTAAAGATCGATATATGGGAAGCCTATGTTTGGACATCGGAATGGTTCCGAGTGAGTTCGGGCATATACCGGAGTTCCGGGGGGTTACCGGAACCCCCCGGGGAGTATATGGTCCCTAATGGGCTTTAGTGGAGAGAGAGAGGCAGCCAGGGTAGGCCGCACGCCCCTCCCCCTCTGGTCCAAATTGGACCAGGAAGGGGGGGGGCGACGCCCCCTTTCCTTCCTCCCTCTCTTCCCCTTCATTCTCTCCTAGTCCAACTAGGGAAAGGGGGAATCCTACTCCCGGTGGGAGTAGGACTCCTCCAAGGTGCGCCATAGAGGGCCGGCCCTCCCCTCCCCCCTCCTCCACTCCTTTATATACGGGGGAGGGGGCACCCCATAGACACACAAGTTGATCATTGATCCCTTAGCCGTGTGTGGTGCCCCCCTCCACCATAATCCACCTCGGTAATATCGTCGTAGTGCTTAGGCGAAGCCCTACGCCGGTAGCTTCATCATCACTATTATCACGCCGTCGTGCTGACAAAGCTCTCCCTCGACACTCAGCTGGACCGAGAGTTCGTGGGATGTCACCAAGCCGAACGTGTGCAGATCGCAAAGGTGTCATACTTTTGGTACTAGGATCGGTCAGGTCATGAAGACGTACGACTACATCAACCGCGTTGTCATAACGCTTCCGCTTACGGTCTACGAGGGTACGTGGACAATACTCTTCCCCTCTCGTTGCTATGCATCACCATGATAGATCTTGAGTGTACGTAGGAATTTTTTTGAAGTTACTGCGTTCCCCAACAGAAGCCTGCTACCAGACCCATAGCTTCTACCATGCAGGGCCAAGCTCAGCGCCCAAGTGCGCCACCGGCGGGGTACCACAAAATCCATGTTGATGCCGCAGTATGCCAGGACAGGGGCGGTGTTGTTTCTGCTGTGTGTAGGGATGGCGATTGATGACCCACAAGTGTAGGGGATCTATCGTAGCCTTTTCGGTAAGTAAGAGTGTCGAACCCAACGAGGAGTAGAAGGAAATGATAAGCAGTTTTCAGTAAGGTATTCTCTGCAAGCACTAAAATTGTCGGTAACAGATAGTTTTGTGATAAGGTAATTTGTAACGAGTAGCAAGCAATAAAAGTAAATAAGGTGCAGCAAGATGGACCAATCCTTTTTGTAGCCAAGGACAAGCCTGGACAAACTCTTATATGAAGGAAAGTGCTCCCGAGGACACATGGGAATTATCGTCAAGCTAGTTTTCATCACGTTCATATGATTCGCGTTCGGTACTTTGATAATTTGATATGTGGGTGGACCGGTGCTTGGGTACTGTCCTTACTTGGACAAGCCTCCCACTTATGATTAACCCCCATTGCAAGCATCCACAACTACAATAGAAGTATTAAGGTACCTAACCATAGCATGAAACATATGGATCCAAATCAGCCCCTTACGAAGCAATGCATAAACTAGGGTTTAAGCTTTTGTCACTCTAGCAACCCATCATCTACTTATTACTTCCCAATGCCTCCCTCTAGGCCCAAACAATGGTGAAGTGTCATGTAGTCGACGTTCACATGACACCACTAGAGGGATGACAACATACATCTCATCAAAATATCGAACGAATACCAAATTCACATGACTACTTATAGCAAGACTTCTCCCTTGTCCTCAGGAACAAACGTAACTACTCACAAAGCATATTCATGTTCATAATCAGAGGGGTATTAATATGCATAATGGATCTGAACATATGATCTTCCACCAAGTAAACCAACTAGCATCAACTACAATGAGTAATCAACACTACTAGCAACCCACAGATACCAATCTGAGGTTTGGATACAAAGGTTGGCTACAAGAGATGAAGTAGTCTTTGAGATGAGATGGTGCTGGTGAAGATGTTGATGGAGATTGACCCCCTCCCGACGAGAGGATCGTTGGTGATGACGATGGTGATGATTTCCCCCTCCCGGAGGGAAGTTTCCCCGACAGAACAGCTCCGCCGGAGCCCTAGATTGGTTCCGCCAAGGTTCCGCCTCGTGGCAGCGGAGTTTCGGCCCGTGAGCTTGCTTATGATTTTTTCCTCGACGAAAGAGTTCATATAGTAGAAGATGGGCATCGGAGGGCCACCAGGGGGCCCACGAGGCAGGGGCGCGCCCCCACCCTCGTGGACAGTGTGTGGGCCCCCTCTAGTGGATTCTTTCTCCAGTATTTTTTATTAATTCCAAAAATAACTTCCGTGAAGTTTCAGGACTTTTGGAGCTGTGCAGAATAGGTCTCTAATATTTGCTCCTTTTCCAGCCTAGAATTCCAGCTGCCGGCATTCCCCCTCTTCATGTAAACCTTGTAAAATAAGAGAGAATAGGCATAAGTATTGTGACATGATGTGTAATAACAACCCATAATGCAATGAATATCGATATAAAAGCATGATGCAAAATGGACGTATCAACTCCCCCAAGCTTAGACCTCGCTTGTCCTCAAGAGAAAGCAGAAATAAAAAAATATGTCCTCATGTTTAGAGATAGAGGTGTCGATAAAATAAAATACGGACATGAAGGCATCATTACCATTCTTAGAACATCAATATATATATATATTGTCATATGATCCCTTATGCTAAAGTAACAATTCATTCACATACTCAAGTATGAATCAGAAACTTCAGTGAAAACTAACAAACTATAATCTCAGTCATTGAAGCAATTGCAATTTATCATAACATAGGAAAGAGTCAATATAAGAGCTTCTTAGCAAGTCTACATACTCAACCATCTCTTAGTCTTTCATAATTGCTAACACTCACGCGATATTTATGGTTATTAAGTTTTAATTGGACATAGAGAAAGATAGGGGCTTATAGTTCTGCCTCCCAACGTTTTACCTCAAGGGTAATGTCAACAATAATAGTTCATGAAAACCCAAATCCGATTAGTCATATATATCAGGATCCTTCCAACACATTGTGCTTACCAAAGGATAAAATGTAAAAAGGAAAGGTGAATATCACCATGACTCTTTGCATGAAGTATAAGACAAGAATAAAAGATAGGCCCTTCTCAGAGGGAAGCAGAGGTTGCCATGTGCTTTTATGGTTGGATGCATGAAATCTTAATGCAAAAGAACGTCACTTTATATTGCCACTTGTGATATGGACCTTTATTATGCAGTCCATCGCTTTTATTTCTTCCACATCACAAGATCGTATAAAGCTTATTTTATCCGCACTAATAAGTCATACATATTTAGAGAGCAATTTTTATTGCGTGCACCGATGACAACTTACTTGAAGGATCTTACTCAATCCATAGGTAGGTATGGTGGACTCTCATGGCAAAAACGGGTTTAGGGATATTTGGAAGCACAAGTAGTATCTCTACTTGGTGCAAAGAAATTGGCTAGCATGAGAGGGAAAGGCAAGCTCAACATGTTGGATGATCCATGACAATATAATTTATCTCAGATGTAAGAAAACATAACCCATTACGTTGTCTTCCTTGTCCAATGTCAACTCTTTAGCATATCATACTTTAATGAGTGCTCACAATTATAAAAGATGTCCAAGATAGTATATTTATATGTGAACCTATCTTTCTTTATTACTTCCTATTAATTGCAATGATGACCAAAACTATGTTTGTCAACTCTCAACAACTTTTATTGATCATACTCTTTATATGTGAGCTCATTACTCTCCATAAGATCCATATGATCTATTTATTTCTTTTTATTTCTTCTCTTTTATTTTATTCCCTCAAGATCATAGCAAAATAACCAAGCCCTTGACTCAAAACTAATCTTTATTATAATATAGCGCACGGACTCAATTACATAGGAAGATCATAAAGCAAAACTCACAACTAGATTATACTAAAACTTTATTCTCCTAGATCAAGATATTATCAAAAGGATCGAACTAAGAAAAAGGTAAAGATAAAGGAGATGGTGATATGATACCGGGGCACTCCCCCAAGCTTGGCACTTGCCAAGGGGAGTGCCCATACCCATGTGTTTATATTTCCTTCCTCAGAGGTGGTGATGAAGGAGTTGTTGATGATGTGCGCTTCTTCCTAATTTGCGCTTGAGGACAGAATTCTGCTTCTTTAGGTCCTCGATCTCCCGCTCAAGGCTTAGTACCTTTTGCATAGTTCTTGTTTGTTCTCCTACAAGAGACGAAAAGGGATAAACTCGATCTTAGGTTTCTTTGCTCTATTGGGGAGGCTTGACTTTTTGAACTCCACATGCATGTCCCTAGGTTGAGGTAATGGGACTTTATCTTCATCCGAGCTCATCTCCTCCTTTCCTTTAGGCTCAAAGTCTTCTTCTTCCTCCGTGGTCCAACCACAAAGCTCCAAGTCCCCATAGACCTTATGGTCTGCAAGGTAATCGGCCACATAGCTTTCTCCCTCCGAATCTTAGGATGACATATTGCTCTAACCTGCATCAGAAACAACTCGAAAAAAAACAGAGGATATTCACATGATACGATGGTCAAAACCTTCTGGAGATCATATATTTAATTTTTACCGACCAAAAGAAGTATCGTGCAAGAAAACGGAGTCCGAAAAGCGCACGAGGTGCCCACGAGGCAAGGGGCGTGCCCAGGGTGGTAGGGCGCGCCCTCCACCCTCGTGGAAGCCTCGTGTCCTTCCTGGACTATTTCTTATTTTCCTATTTTCTTAAATATTCCAAAACGGAGAAAAATTGCCATTAGAATTGTTTTGGAGTCGGTTTACTTACCGTACCACGTACCTATTCCTTTTCGTAGTCTGAAATGTTCCAGAAAGTTCCTCTTATGTATTCCTCTGGGGTTACGGTTTCAATAACATTAGTTTCAACATTTATAGGATTACATGAGATATAATGTTTGATTCTTTGACCGTTCACCACCTTCGGATTTGTGCCTTCGAAAGTTATTGATTTTTATGCCACCGGAATGATAGACCTCCTCAATGACGTAAGGACCTTCCCATTTAGAGAGAAGTTTGCCTACAAAAAATCTTAAACGAGAGTTGTACAGTAATACATAATCACCTACATTAAACTCACGCTTTTGTATCCTTTTTCATGCCATCCTTTAACTTTTTCTTTAAATAGCTTGACATTTTCATAGGCCTGGGTTCTCCATTCATCAAGTGAGCTAATGTCAAATAACCTCTTCTCACCGGCAAGTTTGAAATCATAATTGAGCTCTTTGATGGCCCAATATGCCTTATGTTCTAATTCGAGAGGTAAGTGACATGCTTTACCATAAACTATTTTATACGGAGACATACCCATAGGATTTTTATATGCAGTTCTATAAGCCCATAATGCATCATCAAGTTTCTTGGACCAATTCTTTCTAGATCTATTAATAGTCTTTTCCAAAATTAATTTGAGCTCTTTGTTACTCAATTCTACTTGACCACTAGACTGCGGGTGATATGGAGATGCAATTCTATGATTAACATCATACTTAGCAAGCATTTGACGAAAGGCACCATGAATAAAATGTGAACCGCCATTAGTCATTAAATATCTAGGGACTCCAAAACTCGGAAAAATAACTTCTTTAAGCATCTTAATAGAGGTGTTATGATCAGCACTGCTAGTTGGAATAGCTTCTACCCACTTAGTAATGTAATCAACATCAACTAAAATATGTGTATACCCATTAGAGGAAGGAAACGGTCCCATATAATCGAAGCCCCAAACATCAAATGGTTCAATAACGAGTGAATAATTCATAGGCATTTCTTGACGTCTACTAATATTACCAATTCTTTGACATTCATCACAAGATAAGACAAAATTTACGGGCATCCTTGAAGAGAGTAGGCCAATAAAACCGAATTGCAGTAGCTTATGTGCAGTTCTGTCTCCAGCATGGCGTCCTCCATAAGCTTCGCAGTGACACTTGTGTAGGATCTGTTCCTGTTCATGATCAGGTACACAACGTCTAATAACACCATCTACTCCTTCTTTATAAAGATGTGGGTCATCCCAGAATTAATGTCTTAAATCATAGAAGAACTTTTTCTTTTGCTGGTATGTGAAACTAGGTGGTATAAATTTAGCAACAATGTAATTAGCATAATCAGCATACCATGGAGTAATGCGAGAAGCATTTATGATAGCTAATTGTTCATCAGGAAAGCTATCATCAATAGGTAATGGGTCATCAAGAACATTTTCTAACCTAGACAAGTTATCTGCAACGGGGTTCTCAGCTCCCTTTCTATCAATAATATGCAAATCAAATTCTTGTAGCAGGAGAACCCATCTAATAAGTCTAGGTTTAGCATCTTTCTTTTCCATAAGATATTTAATAGCAACATGATCAGTGTGAATAGTTAGTTTAGAATAAACAATATAAGGTCTGAACTTATCACAAGCAAATACAACTGCTAAAAATTCCTTTTCAGTAGTAGCATAATTTCTCTGGGCATTGTCTAGAGTTTTACTAGCATATTGAATAACATTTTTTTATCAACTCTTTGTCCTAGAACAACACCTACAACATAGTCACTAGCATCACACATGATTTCAAATGGTAAATTCCAATCAGGCGGCTGAACAATAGGTGCAGAAATCAAGGCTTTCTTAAGTATTTCAAATGCTTCTACACAATCATCATCAAAGACAAAAGGAATATCTTTTTGTAATAGATTAGTCAGAGGCCGGGAAATTTTTGAGAAGTCCTTAATGAACCTCCTATAAAAACCGGCATGACCAAGGAAACTTCTTATACCTTTGATGTCCTTGGGACACGACATCTTTTCAATAGCATCAACTTTAGCTTTGTCAACTTCAATACCACTTTCAGAAATTTTATGCCCCAAGACAATACCTTCATTAACCATAAAGCGGCACTTCTCCCAATTCAAGTCAAGGTTAGTTTCTTCACATCTCTGCAAAACTCGATCAAGGTTGCTCAAGCAATCATCAAAAGAGGATCCATAAACAGAGAAATCATCCATGAAAACTTCACAAATCTTTTCACAGAAGTCAGAGAATATAGCCATCATGCATCTTTGGAAGGTAGGAAGTGCATTACATAAACCAAAAGGCATACGTCTATAAGCAAAGGTATCGAAAGGGCAAGTAAAAGTAGTCTTTTCTTGATCATCAGCTGACACAGGTATTTGAGAGAAACCAGAGTAACCATATAGAAAGCAAAAATGTGTACGTTTGGATAATCTTTCTATCATTTGATCAATGAAAGGCAAAGGGTAATGATCTTTTTTAGTAGCTTTGTTTAATTTGCGGAAATCAATCACCATCCTATAACCTGTAATAATTATTTGCGGAATCAATTCATCTTTATCATTAGGAACGACAGTAATACCTCCCTTCTTAGGGACACAATGGATGGGACTTACCCATTGACTATCAGCAACGGGATAAATTATACCTGCTTCAAGGAGCTTTAATATTTCCTTTCTTACCACTTCTTTCATCTTAGGATTTAGCCGTCGTTGGTGATCAATAACTGGTTTGGCATCTTTCTCCAAATTTATTTTGTGTTGACATAGAGTGGGACTAATGCCCTTAAGATCATCAAGAGTATATCTAATAGCAGCACCGGTGCTTCTTCAGAGTTTTCAATAATTTCTCTTCTTCATGCTCTGAAAGGTTAGCACTAATAATAATAGGATATATCTTCTTTTCATCAAGATAAGCATATTTAAGAGTATCAGGCAATGGTTTAAGCTCAAACATGGGATCACCCTTGGGTGGAGGAGGATCCCCTAGGATTTCAACAGGCAAGTTGTGTTTCAGAATAGGTCCCTGTTTAAAGAATACTTCATCTATTTCCCTTCTTTCATTAATAAACATATCATTTTCATGCTCTAGCAAATATTGTTCTAAAGGATCACTAGGAGGCACGGCAATAGAAGCAAGACCAATAATTTCATCTTTACTAGGCAATTCTTTATCATGGGGTTGTCTACGAAACTTAGCAAAATTAAGCTCATGAGACATATCCCCTAAACCAACATAAACAATATA
This sequence comes from Triticum urartu, assembly GCF_003073215.2. Lineage (NCBI taxonomy): Eukaryota > Viridiplantae > Streptophyta > Magnoliopsida > Poales > Poaceae > Triticum > Triticum urartu. The sequence continues at coordinate 2,659 of NW_024113257.1, read as the reverse complement.
CTTACTGCAGTCTATCTTAGCATTAACAGTATTCAAAAAGGGTCTACCAAATATAATGGGACAAAAGCTATCTTGTGGGGAACCAAGAACAAGAAAATCAGCAGGATATTTAACCTTCCCACACAAGACTTCAACATCTCTAACAATCCCAACCGGCGAAATAGTATCTCTATTGGCAAGTTTAATTCTAACATCTATCTCTTCTATCTCAGCAGGTGCAATATCATGCATATTTTCTTTGTATAAGGAATGAGGTATTGCACTTGTACTAGAACCCATATCACATAAGCCATGATAGCAATGATCCCCTATTTTAACAGAAATAATAGGCATGCCTATAACAGGTCTATGTTTATTTTTAGCATCAGGTCTAGCAATTCTAGCAACTTCATTGCAGAAGTAAATCACATGCCCATCAATATTATCGGCCAAGAGATCTTTTTTTGACCATGAAGACTGCAGGGCTTACACGCCACAACATTTTATTAAAAATAAAGCAAACACATAAAGGGTTTCCTCAAGGCGAGGAAAGAAAGAAAAAATAACAAAGAAAAAAGAAAGAAAGAGGAAGAAAAACTATACAGGGTAGGGGAGCACTATACCTATAAATTACAAATAAACAAAGGAGACAAACAGGAACTCTCCTCAAGGAGGAAGAAAATCAATCCACTTAAGAAGGGCGTCTCTAAATTTCCGTTTTATTCGGTGGGAGAGCAGAGTGGTATCATGAATGAAGCTATTCCTCCATGCCCTGAAAGAGGGTTGAATGTTCCTGAAAGTTCTATCATTCCTGATCTTCCAAATATTCCACCAGGCCAAGAAAACCACCTCCTCAAAAAAAGGTTTGTTGAAATCCTTCCTTGCATGATGAGCAATTTCCACCATATCGTCACCATTTTTCCATTCAATTTGTAGGTAGTTCCAGACTCGAGCACTAAAATTGCACTGGAAGAACAGGTGATTTCTGTCCTCCAGAGCTCCAGTCAGACAAAGAACACATTCAGGCCCTTCATTAATTCTCCAATGTCTCCTGTGAATCAAGTCCTTGGTGTTAATCCTGTCCATGATGACAAGCCAAGCAAACATCTTGATCGACATAGTGCAACAACTTTTCCATATCCATCCCAGGATGGGGTTTGAGACCATTGGCTGATAGACAAAATCATAAAACTTTTTTGCTGTATACTCTGATTTCTTGCCATGCCTCCATCCCCAGTGGTCATTAGATTGATTATCCAAATGGAAAGACCCCATTAATGAGGAGAGCTGTTGCATTTCTTGGAAGGTTTGTTCAGTCATAGGCAAGTAGAAAAGCTCCTGAAAAGAACTAGCCTGAAAAACTTCCTTGACTGAGAGGTTTTTGAGGAGACAAAAAGAAAATAGCCTAGGAAATCGCTCTTGCAGAGGAACCGAACTGTTCCCAATTTGCCAGTAGTCTGACCAGAACTGCACTGTATCTCCACTATGAACATCAACCGACGTAACGGCTCTGAAATTATCCATCAACTTGCATACATCTTTCCACCAAAAGGAGCCACAGAGAGAACAGTATCATGTGGAATCCTTTCAAAGTAGTAAGAATCCCGAACTAATTGCACCCAGGGCACATCCATCTTATTATAAAATTTGCTGAGGTGTTTCAATAAGAGAGCATCATTCTGCAGTCCAAGGTTTAAAATCCCAAGCCCCCCCTTTGACTTAGGTCTACAAACAAGTGGCCAAGCCGCCAGTGAGTGACCCTTTTCCTGACCATATTTCCTCCATAAACACTGCCTTTGGATTCTTTCCAATTGTTTTAAAATACACTGAGGAATGGACAAGCTACAAAGGAAAAAGATAGGCAAGGAAGAGACCACAGAATTGACTAATTGCAGTGTGCTCCCTTGTGGCAAGAACCATGAACTTGCTGTCAATCTTCTCTCCATACAATCCACAAGAGGAAGGAGGTCGACTATTTTAGGCCTGGTGGTCCCCACTGGCAGCCCCAGATATGTAAAAGGCATAGTGCCTAATTTGCAATCAAAAAAGGCAGCCAGGTCAGAAGCATCCTGCTCATCTACATTGATAGGATACATGGAGGATTTATGGAAATTGATCTGCAGTCCAGTTGCCTGTGAGAAGGAATGCAAAACTGATTTCAGAGCCCTCAATTGACTTAGATCAGCATTTAGGAATAGCAGTGTGTCATCTGCATATTGGACCACTGGGAAATCTGGATCATGGGTAAGCAGGGGCCTGCTTATTAAACCTTGTTGGAGAAGATTGTTCACTAAAGTCTGTAAAAGATCAGCCGCAATAACAAATAGTAAGGGAGAAATTGGGTCCCCTTGCTTGACTCCACATTTGCATTTGAAATGATTACCAGGGACTCCATTCAGTAGTACAGAAGAAGTACCAGAAGACAGCAACTGCTTAATCCAAACAATCCACCTTTCATCAAAACCTTTTGCAATTAAGATCTTTATGATTGCCTCATGCTGGATAGAGTCAAAAGCCTTTTCAAAGTCCAACTTAAGCAAAAGGATGGGCCTTTTATACTGATTGCACTGATGGATATACTCAAATGTCCAAGCAAGACAATCCTGGATTGTTCTTGATTTGATGAAACCATATTGATTTTTATGCACACATTTGGTGATCTCCAGTTGGAATCTGTTAG